>NC_048274.1:32193947-32494947 GCF_009762535.1 Notolabrus celidotus | reverse complement strand
TAAAGCACATACTCTGTAAATAATAATAATAATAATAATAATAATAATAATAATGATAATAATAATGATAATAATAATAATAATAATAATAATAATAATAATAATAATAATAATAATAATAATGTTAATAATAATAATAATAATAACAATAATAATAATAATAATAATAATAATAATAATAAAGAAATGTCATAATTGCTGATTTTGAAACTAACACATTGAGCACTACACCATGTTCCAAATTATTATGCAAGTTGCATTTTTGTGAATATTTTAAAAACTATGTCAACAGTTGTTTTCAAATTCATCAAGAAGTCAGATAGTGAACTGGCCTGCCTGCTCACCTGATCTCAACCCAACTGAGAACTTGTGGTCAATAATAAAGGAGATAATTTACAGCTATGGATAGAAATACAGCTGAAAAGAGCCTCTTTGGAAAGCCATACAAGGTACAGCTCACAGTGTCAGCAGAGAAGTCATCAGAAACTAAATCAGTTTACAGTGACCTCTGACCCTCACTGAAAGAAAAGGAGGTTATATTGGACATTTGAGAAACACTTTAGATTTGAAATGATTCAAAGACATTAGCAGCTTTATTTTGTACTCAAATGTAAAGAAAACTGTTGTTTTTGTTGAAGTTTGAAAACAGTTGTAATAAATTTTATTATTTTCAATCAATAGAACGTTTAAAATGGTGCCTAGTTTTTATTTTTCACAAGTTAGATTCTCTTATCACCAACTTGCATAATAATTTGGCACAGCCGAAAAGCATCATTTTAACCACACAGTTGAAGAAATATATTCACTATCTGACTTCCTAACAAATTTTAAAACGACTGTTAACATAGTTTTGAAAATATTCAAAAAAATGCAACTTGCATAATAATTTGGAACACAGTGTAATGGACCTGTGTGCTTTGTCTTTGAAGCGATGTGTGTTATAGTGAGTCTGTACGTGTTTTATCTCGGCTCTGCCTCAAGTCTATTGAGGCCAGCAGATGTATTGTGTGTGTGTGTGTGTGGGATTATTTTATATGATATTTTTATTTATATTCTGTGTGTCTATGTATGTGTGTGTTTTAGTCAAAAGAAGTGTCCATGTATAGTGTGTGTAAAAAGTTGACATTGCTTTCATTGCTGCTAGTAAACCAGTCAATAGATAGTAACTAGTGTCCTTTTTAAACGATTTATTCTTTTATATTTACTTTTTTTTAATCTACCACCAACATTATTAATTTTACTGTACAAAAATCTAACCAATGAAGGAAATATTAAATATTTTATTCTTGTCTTTCTTACAAACGTGAAGCCTCAATGTGCAAAGATTAAATATAGGTTACTAATAATAAGAAACCACAATGCCACTAA
This sequence comes from Notolabrus celidotus, assembly GCF_009762535.1. Taxonomy (NCBI): domain Eukaryota; kingdom Metazoa; phylum Chordata; class Actinopteri; order Labriformes; family Labridae; genus Notolabrus; species Notolabrus celidotus. The sequence continues at coordinate 32,493,579 of NC_048274.1, read as the reverse complement.
TTTTATTCTTAGAAAATAAACCCAACTTGTGCTTCTTTCAGCTCTACTATGAGTCATGGTTATTTTTCATTTTGAACATAAAAAAACTTCCAACAGTCTTCAGCTTCAGGTTAAATCATTTCATCACACCTGGGGTCTGCAGAGGCTAAAGCTATCTCAGGCAAACTGTGAGAGCAGCCATGGTAGCTGGAACTCCTCAGTATTTATGAGCCACGGTGTTTTATTTTTAAAAACTCATGCTGTGCGTCTGAGTGTTTGGTTTTTGTTACCTGGGCTGAGGAATTTCAGCAATTTGTGCAGCAGATTTGTATGATTATTGATCTGTGAGCTGCAGGAAGTGCTGAGTTACAGTCACTGAGGTTATAACTTCCCTGTCTTTGGTGTTCAGTTTTACCTGGAGGGAGTCTCTGTAAATATTTGTACAGTTGGCCTGAAGAGCTAAATCTGAAGTCAGTGCAGGCGGCACTAAGACCCCATCATCTTTCTGCTGCTACTCCAGTTCATGTCCTCCTTGGAGGGACCGCCTTACCCTCATGTTGACCCAGGAAATAACCTCTGATGGTTTCATATTTTCAAGTGCATGGTCTCTGATAGTCAGTGTGTTATATGTGGGCAGGTGACAGTTTCTCTTACACCAGGAAATGACTTAGTTTGTGTAATACACCAACATCAAGCCAGATACAACTAATATTGATGAAGTTTTTCAACCATGCACTTAAATTCAGTCGGCCTGTTTATTTTTAGACTCCATGAGGTTAACAGTGGAAGGAGACTTGGTAGAAAAAAGTTGTAGGAAATTTCTAGCCTCTCATAAACTGGCAGCTTGCTGGGTGTGTTGCATTTAACACATAATTTACATACCCTGCTATGTACTCAGCTCTGACTGGAGAGTATTTTTTCTGACTTAACCATTCAAATATGCAGAAAGAAGTCGTTGATTTTTTTCTACACATTTTGTTTACCCGAGTACAGAAGAGCTTTCTTCTCCTTCTTTTTTTTAATTCTGTATTAAACAGGTTTAATGAGATAATAACAACCAAGCTGGCAACACTGACACTGCAGCTCTGCATCTATGATGTAGTCGAACCTCACTCTCTCTACACCAGTGGCACAGAGAAGTAACTCTGAAGAAATCAAACTGAGAGTCATTTGCTCTCACCTGATATGTCGCTCAGTTGCTCTGTGGGAAATTTGCATGAACTTCAGCTTTTCAGCCCTCTGTCTGTGTGCTGCTGGGCCTTTTTTTTTTAAATTCCCTGCACGGCTCAGTCGGAACACTGGACTACACTCCACAATGAATAGCAGCCTATTATAGTATGTATGTGCGACTTGTCCTTTGCTTTGTGTCCTGGTTCTGCACTGGGGTCTTTACACAATCAGTCCTCCCCAGGACATCTCCGCTGAAAAAATAGTGTCTATGGAAGTTTCTAAACCTGCAGGGACTTCATTCAGATATTCTCCTGAATCGCTGTGCCCTTTGCTCAACCTCAAGGAGATTTACCCTAAAGAGGAACCATTTCATGAAACTTTCATACACAGCCCCACCTGTTGTCTCAGGTACTGCTGCACCAATGCCAAAAATGTGCAGTTGTTGAAAGAAATAGAGAGTTTTGACCCTTGCACGCCTGAATGACCCTGAAAGCATCTGCTCTGCTCTTTTTGAATTCAACTCATAAGTTTGTCACTTCACCTTTTAAAAAAATACTTTCAGAAATTCTAAAATATGCTGCAACCACTTATGTCATTCAATTAAATTGAGTCTCACTTAGGGATGCACCGAAACGAAAATTCTTGGCTGAAACCAAAAAGCAAAAATGAGGAAACCAAGGCCGAAAATTGAAACACTGAAACACAGAAATAAATTATCATGCCATTAGTAAGGAGACTGGGGACAGTTGTAACATTTTACTCCTTGGATTTGAGATTAAGCCATGCATTTTCTGTTTGTGTTGCACAGGCATTTTCAAGGCCATTTATTAGCAGACACTTGAAGCTAGTTTGTATAGCAGTTTGAACACACTGGGTTAAAAGAGCTCAAAGTTATAGACAGAAATGTAAAACAATTTACAACTGTCCCCGGTCTCCCCTACCTTTGCATTTATGGCTCTGACTGTGTACTAACCTCACTAAAATTAAGGATCCCATTGAACATATCAGACAGCAAGGGTGCATGCCCCTCATCTGATTCAGAGAGACCAGGCCTTTTTTCTGCGCTCTGTTCTCCTTCCTGCGCTGTGTGCTTCTCTATCTCCAAGCGGGTTCTCCGCATCCATCGCGGCCTGGATCATTTCTCGTACGCGCTGCTTTATTCCCACATCCAAGTTATGATCTTTATAACGCTGATCAAGTACAGTCGGATCTGAATAGATCTCAGTGAAACGTGTGCTGACAGACTCTAAGAGTGTACTTTTCATTGTTTTCAATCCGTGGTCAGTCTCAAACTCTTTGCTTAGAAGACACTTTAGTGCTGCAATTAAAGGAAGAACGGATACAGACATGTTGGCCCTTATCCAGACAAGAGGGTACTGGCCGCGTTTAAAAAAAAAAAAAAAAAATGTTGGCCAAATTTTCGGTGCATCCCTAGTCTCACTACCTCCTAAATGCGGGTCATTGTTTTGTTTAAGCTGAAGCACAGCCACCTGCCATTAGCTGAGGCTGTAGCTCAGGTTATTGGTGACTGCCATAACGCTATGATGCTCTACAACTCTGATGTAAACAAGCACAAATGACAGATGGCATTGCATAGCGTGGTGGTGTTTGGAAGTATTTTATGTGTAGAAAATGGAGATTAAGTTTTTATAAAGGCTGTGTCTGATTAAACTGGGATCTGACCACTCTATAGGACTAAAGCATAACCAGCCCAGGTTTGTGGACATTAACATGAAGGGAGAACTGAAGGCTGGTTGTGCAAGCTCTGCTATCTTTAGCCACATTTGGTAAACCAATTTGACATTGTTTACCCACAGATTTTGAGATCACGTGTTTAGCCATGTTAAAGAAATTATACTAAATTTGACTTTGTTCTGAGTGTTTCTTGAACTTGAGACTAGTTAAAATTTAAATATCAGTTTAAAGTACCAGGAATGTAGTAGCCTCCTAACATTCCTAAACTCATAAAAAGGAGGCACTTATATTCAGTGTTTGGAAAGTTTCTGAAAATGAGCAATAAGTTCCAATAACTTTTCGACCAACAAACAGTATCTCAGTAATTACCTGGCTTAAAATCACTGTTGACAAGTAGTTTTTTGTTTGCACACAACTATCATCACACTTTTGCTGTTAGCTGTTGTTATGCAATTATTTACTTTGACTATTTGGTGGAAAAATGGCTGTGGAATCAAACTGATGCATTTTAGGAAGTAATGGAGGCTGATACTGATACTTGTACAAGTGTCAGAACAATACATCAGACAACAACTTTTAATCAAACTTCATTTTTTATTTCTTGTGAGAACTTGATGTTGAATCTCAAGAGTTAATTTCTCCTCTTTCTCCCTCTCTTCCCCGTCACAGCAAATGGTGATGAGCCTACGGGTGTCTGAGCTGCAGGTGCTTCTTGGCTACGCTGGGCGCAACAAGCATGGACGCAAACACGAGCTGTTGACAAAGGCGCTGCACCTGCTGAAGGCTGGCTGCAGCCCCGCCGTGCACATGAAGGTCAAAGAGCTCTACCGACGACGGTTTCCCGCCAAAATGATTTCCCACTCAGAGCTGGCCATGCCTGGGTCACACCACCCGGCCTCAGCTGGAGTGGTCGGAGGAGGCGGTGCTGCACTTCCCGCTGGCCTGACGCAGCTGGCGTATGAGGGTCACGGAGGTCATGGTGGAGCTCCATCACCTGCAGCCTTACTGCCTCTCTCGCTGCTTGGACCAGGGAAACACGAGCTGACCGGGCTGACGCACCACCTGTCCAACTCAGCCACGCTGCACCCCGTCCACCCCGATGTCAAACTGCAGAGGCTGCCCTTCTATGACATGCTGGACGAGCTCATCAAGCCCACTAGTCTAGGTGAGGACCTGAGTGTGTGTGTGTTTGATGTGAGAGGTGATAGTGATTAAAAGGGAATGATGGAAGATGGATGCATTCATGGGTGCAGGATATAATAAATTATTTTAAGCCATTATGCAGAAATGCGCTACTTTTTGATAAAAATAGAGTCAAACTGGTTTTTAGTATCCAACAGTAGACCATACTGCTTTTTATGTATGGTTTGGCATTTAAGAAACAAAGTATACGACCGAGATGTGTTTGCTTTTTTTAAACAGGAAAGAGTTTTACACAGAAGCCAAATTCTAAATCAAGAAATGAAAGGAAATGCTATAAATGGAAGGTTGTGGAGGTGGTTAAGACATGCACCATTTATAGCAACTCCAACCATGAAGGTTTAGTGCACACCATCTCCTATCTCCCTCTCCATATGTTTCTTGTCTTTATCTGCATCCTCAAAACCAACCAGTGAGTTTCAACTTGCCAATATTTCTCTCAGCGTATTTTAACCAAAACAAGTCAGACACAAGTCACAGATAACACTGACATTTATGATTCCTCTGTTGTGGATAATCTCACTGTCAGAGCTGATGCTGTGCTGCCTGCAAATGTTAAAATACATTACGGACATGTTACTGCAGAAGAACAGAAGACACAAAGAGTAGAAAAAGGCTACAAATGGTTCCCAAGAGGTAGAAGTAAGAATACTCAGTGGTTTCTTTAACCATCTCTTTATACAAATAATGAATAATTCATATTTTCTTTTACTATGTTGAATAAATAAGTAGTTGTATTTTTTCAGGTGTTTACTCTGATTGAAAAGGATAGAACCTGCGATTAGTCTCAAGCTTCAAACATCATATTCTGCGTCTCGTTGTCTTTTGTTGTTGTTTTTGTGTATGTGAAGCTAATAGTGACATTCAGCTGGATAAGTCTCAGTATGCACTGTCGCTGAATTATTATTTGCAGATTTATATGGATTGCTTAGCTGGAACTTGAGCGTCACCGCATGATGAATTGTTATTATGTATTCACTGTATGTTATATTTCAAGCTGTGCGGCCGTTTTTACATCTGTGTGAGGCCTCTGAATATGAATTAATGGCTGCATGTGAACCATCAACAACATACATTGACAGTATTGCATTTATCTACAGTCGCATGTCTCCGAGGATACTATTTATAGTGAGCAATGATAGGACACGCATTTATGAGTATAGCCGTCAATCTGCAGCTCTGCAGCTCTGCACATACTCTTCGTGACTCTGTGTACTTCCTGAACAAAACTGAACTCCTCATGTGGTGACACACAGAGAGCTGTAATTTAAGTAGGCCTTAAATCAAATATCTCTCCATATGCACAGTACATGATTCAGTATCCAAAGAAAACGCTGTGCTTGTACAATCTTCTCTTATTTTAAACAGAAAACTGAATACAAATAAGTGTTTTATAAGCTTAAAACAGGTGCACTGTTTTATTTTGTTAAGAGGGTTTCAGAAAATGTTTTTCTTTTTATTATGGAACAGACTTTAGTTTTATTTATTACGTTTTACTGGTATTTAAATGTGTGCCGTGTGCTCCATCAGGACTGCCTGGTTGTGTGTTGATCAGATTTCATGAACAGTGTTTTCAATGTCGTTGGCCCCAACCTTAAAGGTGGAGTAGGACATGTTATTTTGATGCATTTTTCTCAATCACGAGCAAAAAGCGATGTATACATCGATAGGGAGTAATACACAAAGTGATCTAACACTGAGATGAGAAATCTCAGTTGTCTGTGTCAGCAGCTAGACTGCAATAAGTTCGTCCAATCATTCATTCGCCACCGAGCGCAATGATTGGCTGACCGGCCGGATGACCTGTGACCTGCCGAAAGACACACCTCCTGTTTACAGGAGTGCGCGTGACCTGACAGAGATCGTCATCAACAAGCTGTTCACTAACGCAGAACATCTGATAAACATGTCAGAGAGAGAGAAACCAACGATTTAGCTCAACTTCTGCCCTCAAGTTCTGCCGCTAAACAGAGCAAGAAGAGGAAGACTGTGATGGAAAAGGAGACGACTTAAAAACACTGGATGAAGATACAAACACGAGTCAATATTCGGGCTGCATTTCTGCGACGGCTGAAGGATTTAAAGGGTCTCTAAAGCGACGCCATGGTTGCTGATTTTCTACTGGACAGGTAATCATGTCATTTCATTTGTCTTTGTGTTCATGGTTTAGTTCATCTATGAGACAGCTAGCGATAACTTCGGCTAATGCTAGCGGCCGGCTAACGGCTTGTAGCTCTGTTTATAGAGACCTGTACACAGTCTGTTAGCTTGTAGCTCTGTTTATAGAGACCAGTATACAGTCTGTTAGCTTGTAGTTCTGTTTATAGAGACCAGTGTACAGTCTGTTAGCTTGTAGCTCTGTTTATAGAGACCTGTATACAGTCTGTTAGCTTGTAGCTCTGTTTATAGAGACCTGTACACAGTCTGTAAGCTGCTAGCTCTTTATAGAGACCTGTATACAGTCTGTTAGCTGGTAGCTCTTCGGTTGCTCTTTATCAGCATGAATGGGGTGTTGTACTAAGTCTAAATGCCGTCTTGTCTGTGTTTTCATAGCTACGAGAAGGAAACATCGACGTCCACACCGTTAAAACACGGGACGCAGAGGCCTCCACCCCAGCTGTTTCATGTGTTCTGAGTCCCCCTCTGACCGGTGAGTTTCAGGCCCGATAAGAACTCCATGAACATGAACGTTGCTTTGACCACTGCTTGCATGGAGGTATAAATACTGCTCTCTTTTTTTATTGTGAGCTATTTTTGATTTACGTACGCAGAAGGGTTTTTTTTAATGCCCGCACAAAATAAAATCCAAACCATTCTCTTTCACTTCACGTGATCTGCATGCTAAATCGCAATCTGAGACCACACCATACAGACTAAAGAGATGAGAGACAAAAAGTTTGGCTGATAAAAAATCCTGTGAATGTTAGCTGCTTCTCTAAAAGCTTGGTTTGGTGAAGGAAAGCATGAATAAAAGTGTTCAACTTGGAATCAAATACACAGAATAACTGTATTAATAATCTGTGGGCACAGTCTTCCTCTCCAAAGAGGGAGAGAGCACATTTTGACATCACTTACTCTGAAAATATTAGATAATATTCAAGATATCAATAAGAAATACAGTATATGTACCATATGTGCACAATACACACTGCAGTAGGCACTAAGCACACACTAGTGATAGTGGTGTCAACTCCTTGAATGGCTAGAAGAAATAACTGTTTATATACGGGGCTGAAGGAAGGGTTATTATGATTGAAATCATATGCACAGTGCTGTAAGATAATGAGAACCTTTGACTAAACTTCTGATTCTTTCTTCTATGTCAGGTATTGCACAATATTTAACAAGAAGACAAAAAAGTGGAGCCTGTACACAATGAAGGTGGGTAAGGACTACAAGTACATCACAGACCTCCAGAGCTAAATCCTGCACAGAAAGCTGACAGCAACTGGGGGGATGCCAAAGAAGAGAACAAGGAGGCCGGATGATCCACGCCAACATGTTTACCTTCAACAGCCATTATTTTTATTTCTGTAATAAATACATTTTCTAATAAAAGTAAATGTAAAACAACCCTTTGATATTGTAATTATTTGTTTATAATGTTGTATGTTACTTGATATGGATTTAAATTATTTTGTGATTTGAAGAGAGAAGGCCAGTGTAAATTTAAAGATTTATTTAACAAATGTATACACAGCACACTCAAGTATTTTTTTACATGAAGATAAAATATATACAAAGGAACTAAAGGGTCACCATACAAGTATTGAATGTAATCATGTCATAGTTTCATTCACTCTCCACTGAAACCTTTATACTGTCCATGTGGAAGGGTCACGGATTTTCCAGATACAGCAACAAGGTATTACTCTATGACCTGCACCAAGTGCTCCATGCTGCCAGACAACAACCTGTCTGTGCAGCATGGCGGAACTTTCTGTTGCTGTCCCCAGGATCTGGAGCTCGTCCCCGGTCGTTGCTCTCCCTCTCGCTCGTATGGCTCTGCCTTGCACTCGACCCCGGTCTCGTCCTCTCCGACCTGAGGTGCTTGGCTCAGGATCGTAATCAGCAGTCATCATGAGAGCTCTAACAAGCACAAAAAACACTCAATATGTTGTAGTTCCAACACGAAAATGAAGACTGTCAACAATGGTGAACGCTAATAAATATATAGGCACTGTAGCCGTCTAGTAACTAAACATCATGACATGCTAAATCAAAATAAACATGGCTAGCCGGAGTTATTAGCCCGGCAGCAGCAACTTGCTCTAGCTGTATTTCAGATGATAAAAAACAAACACACATAAAGCTAACATGCAGGCTATGCTGTGCATTCTAACTAATTACATTATTTTTTAATGTGGTAATATAAGCGGTTTACTTACATGGGAGATAGACGTGTTTTTCCTCCGATGAAAATAAAGTCAATCGCTCGCCGCTCCACAGCTAGCTATGGTGACGTCATCCTCCAGCTGGAGTCTGCCACAGCGCGTTCATGTGTTAGGAGGCGTGTCCCTCCCCTCTCCCTACAGGCTGCTCTGAATGGAGGGGGAGGGCTCTGTTCGGCTGTGTGCTTTCAAAATCAAGCTAACTGCTGCGGCTTTCTCAGGATCTCCTACTCCACCTTTAAGTAAGAGGCTAATTGAGAAGTCATTTTAAAAGACCTTTAATTTGTCCATATTTGCACTGTTTAAGTACCATGCCCTACTTTTAAAACACTATTTGAAGACCTTTAATCTTCGCTTCATCCTGATCAGATTTGTCAACATATTAGATGTGCATCCAGCACCCAGCCTGCATTTAGCATAATATCTCTGGGCTCTGGGATGTATTGCAAATATATGTAAATGTCCACATTTTCCTACATTAGCATTTTAATAGAGTAAGAGAGGCCATCTCATGATTAATATGCCTGCAGATGCATGTACAAACAGCGCCTACAGCTCTGTCATCACACCATCTTTCTCCTCCTTTCTCACCCCGTCCATTTCCTACATATTCCATCTCTCTGTACGTCTCTCCATCTTCCTCCACCCTCTCTCTGTCTCAGTGGCCATCCTCGGTTAAAATTTGCATGCAAAGTGATGAAATCCCACAGGCGTACACCTGTGCCTGCAGAACACACCCTACTTTCATTTGAATCTGGATCGCACGTTCACATCACTCCTACACACACGCACGCACACACACACTCACTCACTCACGTCTGCACATACTGTCCGTTCAAAACACAGACGCACTTACCAATAAATAATGCAAGCTTATCGTATTGTTCACAGAGAAGCAGAGAGAGCGAAAAGATGACTGACAGAAAGATGGAGCACATTGTTTCACTGCCGAAATTTATGAAACTGCTTCGTATATGAAACTCAGTTTAGAGGTGATGACCCTCTTTATGCTAATAATGATGGAGGCCTGTAATGAATCTACTAAACTCATTGTATCTCCCTGCTCATGGGCAGACTGAGAGATTTTTCCTCTCTTTCCTTTAAAGCAGCTTTACTCTCAGTCTCCAACGCTCTGTCTCCTCTCTGCTTGTTTACTTCTCTCTGATCTTCTGATTACAGCTCAATCCTTTTCTTGCTCTTCTCCCATTGTTGCTGCTTCTCCTGTTGCCTTGCCTCCAATTTCGTTCTCCTCTATCTTTTTCACTGACTCCCTTCCCCCACTTGCCAGCTTGCTCTCTTGGTTTGCAAGATGCTTTTTTTTTGGAGGAGGAGGAGAAGGCAGATTTGTTCCATTTCTGTACTTAACTACATTTCTAGCAGGCTTTTTACAGGCATGCATGTGAAGGGTAGACTGAGACAGTGCAGAGAAAGGAAGGATTATAACAAGTTTGCTGCATTCTTGCAAATGAAATTTGAATAAGTCAAAGTTAGTCTTCACAGCTGAAATGCAGTTCTGTCTGTTTGATTCAGAGACATCTGATTTTTTTAAGTTATATTTTTGGGCATTTTTGCATTTATTTGATAGGACAGCTGAAGAGAGACAGGAAATGTGGTAAGTAGGGAGTAGGGTAAGACATGCAGCAAAAGGTTGAGGCCGGGAGTTGAACCAGCGACGGCTGCAGCAAGAACTATAGCCTCTGCACAAAGGGCGTGTGCTTAAACCGCTAGGCCAAAGGCGGCCTGAAATTATAAATTGAGCAAAAGGGAGGATACCCTGTGCTTTCAGTGGTCGAGCGGCAGACTCTATGTAAAAGTTGAGTGACATAGAAGATTAAAGATCAACCATCGAAAGGGGGCAGCCACAGGGTAACCCTCAGGCACTCACCAGAGCCAAGGATATTATTACAATGCCTTTATTTTAACAGGACATTCATCGTAAAAGCACAGACAACCAGAGAAACACCGACCAGTTTTGCCTACACTGGGTCTTCTTCAGGGCGTAGTGAGGTAGAGTATGAAGGAGACCCAGTGTAGTCAAAACCAGTTAGCATGTATCTTGTCGTCTCTGTTCTTGTAATGTTTTGGTTTGTTTGTCATTTGCACAAGAGAGACAAAGGAAACAAAGGTCATAACTAGGGGTGGGTACAAATACTTGAGAACTCGGGTAGTTGCCATTGATCCCATTATTCGAGTAGCATTTTGTTACTTCGTTTCTCCTAACTGAATATACTAGGTAGGAAAATAATTAACGGGATATAAACGTATGACTTCTCCGGCCACGGCTTCAGCTTTAGTACACACCGAGCCAGATTTCAGCAAAAACAACGGCAGCTACCGCAACTACGGCAACTCTCTAGGAACATATTATTCCACCGCAAGCAAAAAAGCACAACAAATACAGAACTGCCTGCGACACCTGCGACATGTCAGTTGAAAAAAGTGATGTCTGGAAGTACTTAAAAAAAAACAATGAAGTTAATGTGCAGTGCAAGATATGTGGCGTTAAACTTGCATACCATAGAAATACTAGTTCGATGCTTCACCACATACGCTTCAAAGAGCTGATTGCGTTCGTCGAGTCGGAGTACAAGCTACCATCACAGAGAACAACAACTACAAGAGTGGAAAAGATGGAAAAAATAATAATTGCGAGTACTCGAGTAATCGTTCATTACGTCATTATAGTAATAGAGTACAAGAACTACTGTAAATTCCCATCCTTAGTCATAACTACAAAAAGACGAGCACACAACAAAGGATGAGGGTCGGTTGATGTGAGACGGCAGATACCGTTTAGATCTGGGATAACAGAATAACATTTTCATACAATCTCAGCTGAAAGACTGACGTGTTGTAATTGGCCTTACACTTTGAAAGTGACTGAAAAATGCGTGCCAAGAAATAAAAGTTAGTAAAACTGATGTAGGAACGTTTTCCAAGTTGATCAACTGTCCATGAAGAACTTTGACTAAATTGCGCAGGCAGCATGAAGATTTTCTGTAGACTGAAAAGGTGTAGGCTTGCAGTTTTATTTCAGCTGAAAGTATGAGACAAGAGCAAGTCTTTGACATTTAAAACCAACAACAGACCAAATGTATCACCACCAATACAACACAATGTTCATAAAGTCGTCTATTCACAATGACATTTTATGAATTTTACTGTGCTGCATTCTTTAGATAAAATCGTGTTTTTAGTTGATTGAATATGTTTGGTATGTTGCCTCTTATCTTTGCTCATCATTCATATTTCATTCATGTTAGCATTTTCTCATTCTAAATAACTTTTGGACGCGTTCAGGCAGGTTTGTACTTTATAATGATCCGTCCTATTTCAAGACTTCCCTAAGCCTCTACATTTACAGCTCTGTGTGTTGTGTTTTCACTAGTTTAGTCTAAATTCCTCTGGCTCTCACAGGGAAAATAAAAATGAACTTATTTTCGCTCAATGTGCATTTTCCAGCATGTTACACAGTAAAACTGCACTGTTATTTATCATAAGAGACAAGTACAAGAATACTGTTTCCTGATATAAAAGGCCTTATATAGTATTGCACATATGCACGACAAGAAGAAAGTCCTGTAGGCTCTAACTACACGGCCTCTTATGATGATATCAATCCAAATGCTACAAATTTCTAAAGCTGCTGCAGCGTAAATCTAAAACATAAACTAAAACCTTACTCTAAAAATATGACAGAAAGGTTGAAACTATGTTTCCTGACTATCTACATCTACATTTGGGTGTAACTAAGGAATTTAAATGCATGTAAATACAGATTTACTGCCTTTACCTGGTTTCACAGTAACCTGGTCTCTTGCGTGCATGTAAATATAGTTATTATCCATCTCACACCATCCTCCTTCCTTCCTTCTCCCTCTGTCATTATCCCTCCTCTTCCTCCCTCCCTTCCTCCTCCCTCCTGCAGGCCTGTGCTCTCTACTCAGTCCGATCAGTTTAGCCCACAGTTTAGCCCTGCCAGTCGAAACTGGTCAACAGTCTGCACCAGCAACACCCTTATTACCATGGCGACCTCGCCAGTTGTACCCCAGCCTCATCTCCATCATTATCTGTCCTCCATCCAGAATGTCTCTACTCATTATGGATTTCATTGTGGCTCACATGCATTATACATGATTTAATCACCACTTCTCCAGTAAAAGGATGCAAGCCTATTTCTGGTTTGATGAGGGTTTCAGGCAGAATGGCTAATGGTTACACGGGAAGACTGCTTTGATATTCAGACAATGGAAGGACATCGTGTGGTAGAAAAATCTAAGACTTATGGTGAGTTTGAAGAAGGATGAGTCACTCCATGGTTATATTTTTGTATATTTAGTCTCAGACAAACCTAAACTGGGTGTCTGGGTTTCGTTGTATCCCTTCTTATTCAGGGCAGTAGGTCACAGTTCTGCCTGCGAGTTATTTTTCCAGGCCTCTGCAGCTCTCGACAAAATTTGCTTTGGTTTAACTTCATTTGCGAAAAGGACTGCAAGTTCCGATTATTTTCATTATGAACTCATCTCAAGTCATCATTTCTCTGAGTGCAAAGTCACGTCTTCATGCTGCTTATTTTGTTCCACAGTCAAATCCCACACACTCTTTATTTTTCATAAGAAATTACTAAAACAAAGGAGCAATCCTTCAATTTTAACAACTTCAATCCAGCAAGGTCATTTCTATTGACCAGCTGACCTTTTGAATATCTGGAAATAAAAACTGTGTTGGCCGAAGTTAAAGCTGGGGTTGGTAGTCAGATTTAGATAAAATGATCTTTCTGTCCCGATGGCAATCAATACATAATGTGTTCTGAAAAAAAGAGAGAAAAAAGCCACTATCTACAGCTGGAGTAAATTAAACCAAAATATGAAACCAATCAAATCCCGTCTTGCCGTTCTGCCCGCCTCCTGCGCGTACACTTCATGTTTGTTTGTGTTTTTAACTTTCACTATGATAATGTTTTGATGTTTTCTTACCCCTGAGTGAAACATGAGTTAACGTAGTGCAAAACACAAACGATGGGCTGAGGACCGGTTTTGAATCAGTCAAAATTGTGTTCATTTAAAATTAAATGAATTCCACATAAAGTTCACATCAATGATGCAAATTTGTCAATGTTTTCTTTTAATATTTCTATTATCTTCAACAGATATGTTGTCATGGATAGATTTATTTCCTATATTCCTGATCTGCCCTCTTTTAAAGTGTTACCTGGCTGGTTCAGTTATTTCACAGTGAGACCTTTAAAATCTAGATTTTATTCTGAAACATCTGTTGAAAATACTGAGATCACTGGCAGGCCCATCGGGAGGGAAAAAGAAGGCAACCCATGATCAATACTGAACTAATGAAGCATGTTTGAGGTCTGTTAGATTTCACTGTTCGATAAATAGTTCTGATCAACCGCACCATCCCTTATATGTCCAAGATTACCGTAGCGACAGTAAACAACCAGCCAATCACAAAATGGAAACAGCAGGTGTCAGAAACTGAATATCAGGGTGATTTTTACAGATTATAGAGGGATAGATTTATAATAATAAACCCTGCATCCCCAAAATCATGTTTGAAATGCCAAGCAGAAAATATCAGGTTCTGCATGTCCTAAAGGGTCACTTCTTTTGTCCCAGTCTCAGTCTTCCCTGGTTGTGGTCTAACTTTGTTGTGGTTAAGTTGGTCTTTTCTTCAACATATCTATCAACATAACTATGAAACAACTGTAGTTGATAAAGAGAAGTCACAACAACCTGATCTCTTACTGCAAGTTCTCACAACAGTACTAATCCATCCTGCTGGAGTGTCCTTGAGCAGCATGCTGTGACACTATAAATCAGTTGTTCTGTGTGTTTTGTTTTGGCCTTGGATTGGCAGGCAGATACATGTCTGCTCAGGGAATCAGCAAAGATAGTTTATCACATACATTATCAGCTGTATCCAACAGGTCATAGTGGTAATGTTCCCAAACATTTACCGCACTGAAAGCAATAAAGCTCCACCTCTTCACTCGCCCTTAAAGCACAACCTGAGATTCTCAAACTCAGACACGTACGACCTCTTCATGATCCTGAGCGAAATCCTTATCTCCCTGTAAACAAACCTTCCTTTTCACAATAAATGAACATCAGCAAAGAAGCCCCTGGCTGCTCAGAACCATAAACATGCTGCACAAGATTGCTCTCCACTCCTCTAAGAGTCTGTAAAAGCAGCATTATATTCTTCTCAGCCTTGGTTGGTCCATCATTGTTCTCAAGAGTTCCCTGATTAGACAAACCAAAGCTTGATTTTATTAGCAGTTGTCACTCTTTACACGGCTCTCAAACAAAGAACCACTGTTCCCTCCTCCAAAAATTGATTTTAGTGAGTTTGTTGAAGACTTGAGCGGGGCGTATATTGCATAAAAGCCGAGCTCTAGGGACGTTGTGAAATGGCTGCTACAAAATATAAGTTAATGGGGATAGGAGGGCCAGCTGCCAGACTGAGACAAAGTAATGGCAGTCTGTTATGGCAGTCTTATAAGCACACTGGAATGCCTTAATGAGCGCTGTCAATACATAACCATACAACACTCTCACGCAGATAATGAAGGGTAATCACTGCTATAGGGAGAAAGCCAGTGACACCTCTGGAAAGTTTTCATTCGTCCCTGAACGTAGGTGAAACATCCAGATCTGACCTTTTGTTGCGGATCCTTCTGGCAGTGTGGTTGTCAATTTGAGGGACGCTTGTCTTTTTTCCTTTTTTCATGTTGTGTTTGTGCATGTATGTGTGGACATCTTTGTTTTTGTGGGTTTGTGTGTGCGTGAGTGTGTGTGCCTGCGGTGTACCAAGCAGAGAAAAAGTAGCAAAGCCACTAACAAGTTAATAAAGTCCAGCTGGGCTTTGTTGTGCTGAGGACTCAGGCTGCAGAGCTGAGCACATTCTCTATAGCTGAGCTCACACATCTTCTCTTCAAACCAGGACCTACAGTATTCTAGTTTGACTTTTCTCAGTTTATGGTCAAAATCTGCATAGTGGGAATATTCATCCCATATCTTTGCTTTTTTATGGTTACCCCATGTTTTCAGGATCAATTAATTCCTACAAAACTTTTTGTATGGCTAGGTTTAACTATTTGAAAATTGTACCAGTGGTGGATACTCATTCATTCATTCATTCATTCATTCATTCATTCATTCATTCATTCATTCATTCATTCAAGTGACTGTGTGTTTGGATCAAAAGCTGAGTGAAATTTACCCCTAAAGATATGTTTGAAAAATAAAACCCATCATTACTTGATCCGTTACATCCACTAAAGGAGCCTCCATTCATTTGTTTCTGGTAGGTCTCAGTTTCACTGTACTAATAAGTTACACAGAGCCTTCACTCTGGCTTACTTCAGTTTTATGAACAGTTTCTCCTGTGATTATCTTTCTATCACCAGGTCTTTAGTTTGCTTTATAATAATAATAATAATAATAATACATTTTATTTATAAAAGCGCTTTAAAAGGTTCTCCAAGCATGATGCAAATATTTATTAAGAGTAAGAATGAAAAGCTTTGTCAAGTCTCAAGAGGGGAAGAAAACAACTTCAAATGTTTGTTAGTTGAATGGAGGTTAGGTTGATCATTTCTGATGCATTTGAAGGAGTTGGGAAATCTGAATGCTGATTGGCTGTCATGGCACAGTGTCAAGCAGATTAGTCTTTAAAGTTGAAATTTGAATTTTTAAATATAGTACGCTGTGCTGATATGCAGGTAACTGTTTGTAAAGATGAATGTCAACGATAATGAACCCGTGTCAGATTAGCACAGATGGGCCGGTGTGCTGTCACAGCAGGTCGTTTCCCATCTGCTTCTTCTGTCCATACAGGCTGTTTTTCCTGCATACACCCAAGCCTGCTGATTGGTCAGTACTGTTCTGAGTATCAATGTACTCCAAAAGGAAACCAGAACATCTCCCATACTCAAAGACCCCCGAGAACTGATTCTACATTTTTATGATGAATTTGTAAACAGAGTTTATATTTTGCAAACCAACAAATACTTCAAATATCTCTGTGGGGATGTGAAAAGAACAAAATTTGTCTCCAAAATACAGTTGAGTAGTGGCTTAAAAAACATAACAGAAATACCTGTACGGTACAAATAGGGGAGAACGGGGTTGGTTGTCACACTTTTTACTGTTTTGAAGATTGCTCATCATCAAAACATCTTTCAATAGTCATTCCTACATTAAATTGAAGCTTAAGGTGTTGGCTTGAAATGTGTATCCCTCTCATTTTCCAACTCATTGTAACAAAGAGGCAATTAACTATCAAAGACACTCTGACACATTGTGACAACCAACCCCATCACAGGGATGGTTGTCACACACTATGGGGTTGGTTGTCACACACTGTGGGGTTGGTTGTCACAATGGTATTTTAATGGGAAAAATCTTTTGAAAAAGGCAAGAAGGCAGAACTAAATTTGAAAGTTTAATTGCACTGACAAGTGATAGGCCTACATAACTTAATGCATTTTAACATAAAATAAGCAAGGAACATGAACAGGAAACACATCTTTAGGCCAGCCTATATAACAACATAAAGAACAAAAGAAATAGGCCTAACAATAATGGCCTACTCAGCTAGGCGTTACATGTGACAACCAACCCCAAAGAGAATGTGACAACCAACCCCAACTGGATTTTTTTGCTAGCATCAAGGCTAACAACCATCTAACAACTACTTAGCAAGCTAATAAAAATCTAAACTATAGCTTTCCCCTCACACTTTGTAAGGGTAACACTTGTTTTGTTATAAACCCATCGTTTAAAAGCCTTGAAGAAAAATATTGAGGAGCTGAATATTTACAATTTGACATGAAACACACAAAACGTCCTCTCACCTCAAGTTAAGCTGTTTTACTCCAGAGAAGACTATGTAGGTGAGCTCTGATCCTAATTCTGGAAATGTCCATACCCCAATTTAAGAGACAGCGCCCTCTGGTGGCGAGATATAACGAGTGTGCCAACCAACCCGTGTGACAACCAACCCTGATCTCCCCTACCCTACATTTGAGCTGAAGTACTACACTTGAGTCGATCTACTTTGTTACTTTTCACATTCACGGTTCACCGTAATGTAAAATCTTTTTATCTCTTTGGCATCATGGGGTTGGAAAAGAAATACATCTTCAAAACAGGATGCTTGCAGTTTTCACACCTTTTTTTTTTTACACCCTAGTGTGCCTCATTTTTACTATATCAAATGTTCTCTCACCTACCATCCTTCCTGAAAATAATACAGATAATACAAATAATACATGAAATCAAGAAAACAGCTCAGTTAGAATTTGAAGATAACTTTAGAAGTTGCAGTTTGTGTTCTGTCGCACTGACACATGTTTAAATTATTTCTCCGACCCCATTTATATCAGCAAAGGCAGACTATGTATGAAAAATATCTTGGCCAAACATAATAAAATACAAAATCAATACAAACCAGGGCTACAGTGAGCAGTTATTGTCATTACCCTATCAATTAACCTGACAGCAATTCCCTGGACAAGGTTCTAGAAGTGCCCCTTGTTAAAGATAAACTTGTGAAACTGGAGCAGAATGTATGTTTGAGGTTGTTTCTCTCCACCATAAACATAATCTCATTGAAGGTCATTTTCCCATCTGTCACTCTTCCCACCATCTGTCTTTCCAACACACACACTTCATATTATAGGACAATGTAAATAGTGGTCTGTGCAGCCTGAAAGCATGCAGCATGAAGGACTGAGAGGCTTCAGGTTTTCAGGTCATACAGTCCCCGCACCAGAGCTCTCTGCCACTATGATAACACCTTACACATGACTACTGACAGAGAGGCACCACTGCAGACCAGTTTAAAGCACAGAGTCCAACACAAGCTGCAGAGATCCATTTTATACCCTTCCATAAAGTTCCTCAACTCCTACGTCCTGGTGCATGGCCATTGAAGATGTGCGTTGATTATGATCTTATTTTATTGTTGCAATCACAGTGTCTCAATTCAAATCACACATATGAATTCATGTTCATATTCTACATGAAAGTCTGCTGAAGTAAGTTTTCTTGTAGAGGCAGAAATGTGCTTCACAGCAATAATTATATTCTGCTCATGGCATCATTAATTTTGAGTCTTATTTCAGTGAAGTTTAATAGACTTCATTTATTAAAATTACATTCTGCATTAGATTTAGTCTACTTAATTTTTTATAACGAACTAAATAATTCTTAGACCGGTGAGGTTCGCTAGAGGTTTGTTTAGTTTTATATTATAAATCATGAACTGAGCACTGATAAGAAAAATATATAGTCTGAAAAGTGCCTTTTGTTTCAGCAACACAACCTGTCAAAACATCCTAAATTTTGTATAAGACGCTCTGTACGCATCTGTACTTATTTGAGTTATCTAAGCCACAGTGGGATTCTGATGGTGGGGGTAAGGAAAGTTTGTGTGTGTGTGTGTATGTGTGAGTGTGTGAGTGTGTGTGTGTGTGTGTGTGTGTGTGTGGGGGGGGGGGGACGACATCCATTAAGGTTCATTTCAACCCATCTCATATCTCTCCTCACCACACACACGGAGACACCAGAAACAATCCCAGCACCGGAGAGAGTGAGTTATGGATTGATGAGAGTGAGAGAGAGGGAGAGAAAGTAGAGGAGGGAGGGGGAGAGAGTAGAGGAGGGAGTGAGAGAGAGAGAGAGAGAGAGAGAGAGAGAGAGAGAGAGAGAGAGAGAGAGAGCGCGTAGAGGAAAGAGAGAGTGGGAGAAAGAGAGAGTGAGAGAGCACTTTCTATTTATAGCGCTTGTGCCCGGAGATGAGGAGAGTGTTATTCGAAAGCACACTCAGTGCCTATGATTTTGTTCTGCAGTATACAGGCTGCCTCTTAAAAGATGCATGAATAGAAAAATACTATATGTACATGCCATACAAATTATACACCATGTGGGTGGTTATATTGGTCATTACTGAGAAAATGATTGGCTGTTTGAAAGGCTGATGAGAGGAGGGACGTGATTGGTCCAAAAATCATAAACAAGAACTGCAGACTTCTCCCCCTTTAGTGCCCTGTAGACACCTTAATTTACTTTATGCTGCTGCAAGTGTGTGTGTGTGTGTGTGTGTGTGTGTGTGTGTGTGTGTGTGTGTGTGTGTGTGTGTGTGTGTGTGTGTGTGTGTGTGTGTGTGACTGTGCATATGTGTTTAAGTGTGTAATCATGCATGCACACAGACTCTTTGCGTGTATTATACACTGTCACTCACTGACGGCCCAGCCTGATTAAAGCAACCGTCAGGATTCATGACAGGTAATTCTGAGGCTCATCATCCCCCTCACTCACTCACTCACTCACTCACTCACTCACTCACTCACTCACTCACTCACTCACTCACTCACTCACTCACCCACTCACTCAGCCCTCAGGCTGAAAGATTCCCACCGAGATTCAGCAATTAGGTTTCACAAAATATGACCTGCATGCACAAAGAGAGAAGTCTGGTATTTTAACAAAGGTAACACTGGTAATGTACACTCAGAATGAACCGCTCACTCTGATGGTGAGTGCTAGAAGCTTTCCCTCAGTGGTGAAGACTTTATTTGGTTTCATTTTAGTAACTGAGCAGTTTCCTGCAGAGACTTCAGTCCTTTGTCCTTCTTTCTGAGCCTGAATTAATGCTAACTTTATAAATAGCTCCAATAAAGGGACATGGTTTGAATGAAGATGTTGTTTACAGGTGTTTTCTATCTGTGCATGTCCATAATGTGTCATCCCAGATCCTCTTCAGCAGATTCCAGATTAACAGCATGCTTCGCTCTGTTCTTCAGTTTGGCTAGTTTATCTCTGGCTAACACTACAACAACTTTCAAAGATCTACCACAAACACACATGCAAACACATACTGTATATACTCTAACTCTCATTTGCACACACACACACTGCACATAAAACTTTCAAAAGTTGAAGTCTGTTTGTAGTCTTAAATATGATAATACAGATTATTTGAGATTATTTGAATACGATGAATACTCATCGTATTCATTAATACGATGAGTGTTTCATCGTATTAATGAAATTAAAATTTACTAATTGAATTGAACACAGTACAAACTTCCTAACAGGTTTAATCTGAACTTTGAAAAACGTCTCTAAAGATCAACACTCTCATTTCTCCAGGACAATTCAAGTCACGTATCTCAAATGATTTCATCTCAGTGTGCGAGTGTTTCCACTGAGCATGGCTCTTTAAGCATGCTCTCATTGCTCCTCCCTACCTGTCCTCTCTTCTTCTCGTCACCCAAGCCTCATATTGCACTAGGTCCAGTGAATACATCAAGTTCATCATCCCCGGTACTTCTACTGTTTTCGGCCGTAATTCCTTCTGTTTTGCAGCAGCTAACGACTGGAATAACTTAGAAAACACCCTCAAACTCTCAACTTTGACTCCACTCACAACCTTTGAGCTTAAACTTCAACAGATTGTAGTTGACTGTTGCTCCGGCTGATCACTTTGGACTTCACTTACATGCATACTTATATACACACATACCTTTTTACAACTCGCGCACATTGCTTGTTACATGTTCACTTTTGTTCTTTTTTATGTTTTTATGTCTCTTTGTGTGTATGTGTTCCTGTTGGCGCCTCTTGGCCAGGTTATGTTTGTAAATGAGAACTGGTTCTCAAACATTTTTTTTACCTGGTAAAATAAAGGTCAAATAGACAAAAAAGTCAGTTTTGGGTTGTTTTAATAATAACACCTTTGTAAATGCAGGAAACATCTATGATTTTTAAGGTTCAGTTAAAGGATGATGATGGTGATTATAACCATCCATTTATACAGTACTTCTTTTTACAGTGTTTAAAATAGTGTTTGCCATTTGATTCACATTGTGAGACACCCTTTGAGTTGACCCTTGTTTTGAGCCAGACACAATATGTTGGAGTAAAAAGACTGCTGACCTTTCTGGTGTTTTTGTCATGGCTAATGAAGCTCCTGTGAAATTTTTTAGCTGGTTATGTAGCCATGAACAGTGAGGCCTTTTTATAGCTTTAACCAAGAAATAGTTCTACTTTGTAACCAACCTTGAAACAGCTCATTACCATTTCTATTCATGTGCATATTTATCATACAAGATATTTTGTCACTGTATTTTATTACTTAGAAAGAGTTAGCTAATGCTGAGATAAGCTAATGGTATCAGTCTTTTCACCCCACTCTCTGACAGAATGAATGAAAATATGTTCCTCCCAATGGCATGGTGGTACATAACAGTCATTTATGGTCACAGCTCACAGCTTCTTCTTTTTTTTCCTAACCTTCTGACGTGTACACACAAACTTTTCCCTGCCTTTGTGAACCTGCTGTCTCTTTAAAGGAGGCTGGGTCAGTAGCAACAGCTATTTCCAGCACCTCTCAGTGGGCCTAAAAATAGAGCACACACACACACACACAGACTTTCCTCTTCCTCACCCCTGTGTGAGGTGGTCTGGTTTTGTGATCCAGGTGTTCTTTAGTTTTTCCCAATTTAATGCCTACGAGGTCTGCCCGCAAACTACATTTATACAGGAGACATCCACACTCACACAGCTGTGCACACATTTCCCTACCTTTCTCTTTGTCTTATGCTGGTATTTTGTCCGGACATTAAATGGTGGTTTACTGGATACTTCATGAGGCTTGTTCTGCCTTATCTCGCTGTCTTTCAGTCACAGATTTTGTTGCACAGTTGGCATACTATTTGTTTCTGCTGAAAAAATTGGTGCATGTACCAATATCCCAGCCATTAACGATGTCTGTCCTTCCTCTTTGTCCCCGCCTCTCTGCAGCATCAGACAACAGCCAGAGATTTCAGGAGACATGTTTCGCCTTTGCATTAACGCCACAGCAAGTCCAGCAGATCAGCAGCTCAATGTAAGATGAACACCGCTCCATCAATACAGGACTCTGCATCATTCATAAATAATTCATAAATGAACATGGTTTCTGTAGATGTGTGGTGATATATTTGTTTCTTTGCTTACAGGGACATCTCGGGGAACAAATGTGACTTCTCAGTTCAAGTCCAGTTGCGGTTCTGCCTCTCAGAGACGAGCTGTCCGCAGGAAGACCATTTTCCACCCAATCTGTGCGTGAAAGTCAACGGGAAGCCATGTAACCTGCCGGTGAGGAGCTGTGTTTGAACCCCATAGATAAACAGCAAAACATGAAGTTTTAATTCTTACTCTTTTCTGTTCTCTGTCATGAGAGCTTCTTTCAGCTTCTAGTGTCTTTCTAAAAACAAGATTGGTCTTCCCTTTTTTATATTCACTTGTCTTTCATCTAGGGTTATCTTCCTCCAACCAAAAATGG
Organism: Notolabrus celidotus; assembly: GCF_009762535.1. Lineage (NCBI taxonomy): Eukaryota > Metazoa > Chordata > Actinopteri > Labriformes > Labridae > Notolabrus > Notolabrus celidotus. Next base: position 32,470,795 of record NC_048274.1, on the reverse strand, counting down.
CGTCGAGCCCAAGAGGCCTAGTCGGCCCATCAACATTACCTCACTGGTCAGATTATCCACCACAGTTCCTAATACTATTGTGGTGTCGTGGACAGCTGAGATTGGAAGGGTAAGGACCAAAGAGACTGACATAAAAAAAATTGATAAAATGTGATTGTTATATATTTATCTTCTCCGTCTGAACTGAATATTTGTTTTTGGATTGTTTTGGTAGAGGTCCACTGACTGTGAAAATCAGGGCTGAAGCTGATGTTTAAAATAACAGTTTAGCCCAGAGCCAGTTCTGTTACTGATGTTTTATGCAGTACTTCTTTATCATTGTTGCATCTGTTTTTCAAATAAGCTATGAAACTGCATGCAAACTGCCTCCCTTTGTTGATGTTTGACCATGAAAATATATCAGTTTGTCGGACGGATGACGTCCTCTGCTCATTAAAAAAACCTCCTCTCTGAATCAGCAGTCAGGTGTACTAGCTTCTTACCATTTAATTCATGTTGCATAACATAAACATCAACCTCTGACATCAGTGCATGGCATACTATTTGCCGATGGGCTGATGTCTGTCAACAATGCAAATATCAGCTGATACCAATAAATCAGTGTATATTTAGTTCTTGGTGATCTAAGTATTTAGAGATGTTGCTTTGAGATTTGTTGACGTATGATTGTTTTTTTTGTCATTTTATGAGCTGTGTTTAAAAGAATAATGGCTTATGCATATACGGATTGTAGCTAGAATTATCATACATTCCCTGGCCTTCTCTTTGAACAAGGCAACTATTAAATCATTAATGTACTTCTTTATCTACTTCTGTGCACCAATATGAAGTCGAAGAAGTGGAAAATGTCACGATAACTGTGATGATTTCTACCTGCTGATCATAATCACAACTCCACAGAAAGCCAATTAATACGATTATTTACGATCTGCTGATGACAGTTATTGAAAATGATCCCTCTGATGTAGGTTTTGTTAGTCTACAGCGCACAAGCTCTCTCATCTTTCCCTTTTTCAATCTAAACTTACATCCCGAGAGTTCCTCTCCGAGCAGTAAGATCAGCTTTGTAATGTAAGCATCTTCCCTGCCGAAGTCACCTCATTTAACCCCGCTCAAGGTTCTTCTTCGTAGTTGGCCCAGACCTTTGATGTTGCTGAGCACAATGTGTGTCTGTGTGAATTTTGCACATTCTCATTACACTGTAATGTGCATTCATGTGTTTCCACAGAGTTACTCCATGGCAGTGTACCTGGTGAAGCAGCAGTCCTCCACAGTTCTCTTACAGAGACTACGGGCGAAAGGCATCAGAAACCCAGACCACTCCAGAGCTCTCAGTAAGGACGACCAACCTGTTCTTATTTTTAGAAATTCAAAATGTTAGATCAATGTCAGGGCAAATGTTGACCTTATGAGGCGATCAAGTGTTTGGTTGACAGGACCATCCACTTAAGAAAAACAAAAAAGTTTAGTATTTAAAAACAAAATTTGACAAATTTTCTCCAACATTAAAAAGACTGAAGTGGCTTTCACACACTAATTCAATTTAACTTTGTTTGTGCAGCACATTTTATACAAACTTAAACTTAATGTGCCTTACATAAAATAAAAAGCATACAAAAACAGTAAAGAAATGAGCTTAGAACACTCATGTAAAATACAACTATGAAATGACCTTGCACAGACTAATACAGCCCACATAAATACACTTAAGGAGCAGCTATTTACCTATTCATACAAGAGCACACACACACAGGACTTGAGCTGGAACACACAAGTGCACCCATAGGAGTCCATGCTCTCATATACACAAAGACTAACTACCAAAGACACAAGAGTGACATGTTTCAAGGCAGCTTCTTACAGCACTAAGTTTTTACAGACCTCAGATTAGCAAACAGCACATCAGTGACTAAACTAAAGTCTCTCTCTCTCTCTCTCTCTCTCTCTCTCTCTCTCTTCCCCCACACTCCCCCTTGTGTGTGTGTGTGTGTTCTATTTTCCTCTTGCAGTCAAAGAGAAACTGACAGCAGACCCAGACAGTGAAATAGCCACGACCAGCCTTCGGGTGTCGCTGCTCTGCCCGGTAAACATCCAAGATCCAGTCATGTTCATTCACGTCTCTTCATTCCTTTCTTTATTTCTTTTCTTCGAATGTGTTTCAACACTTCTGTGTGTCTTATCTACCATTTATGTTCCTGATCCACCTGTCAAAATGTATTCTCATCCCCTATCATGCATCTGGCACGTGGGCTTGGTGTGCTTGTGACATTTATCCCGTATACTTTCATCCCTGCTGTGTGTGTGTGTGTGTGTGTGTGTGTGTGTGTGTGTGTGTGTGTGTGTGTGTGTGTGTGTGTGTGTGTGTGTGTGTGTGTGTGTGTGTGTGTGTGTGCATGTTTGTGTTCTCCTCATGCTCTGACTACATGTGTGTTTGCACTGTGCAGCTGGGGAAGATGCGGCTGATGATCCCGTGCCGAGCGCTGACATGCTCCCACCTGCAGTGCTTTGACGCCACACTCTACATCCAGATGAACGAGAAGAAGCCCACCTGGGTGTGTCCTGTTTGTGACAAAAAGGCCCCCTACGAGCACCTCATCATCGACGGGTGAGTCACCCAACCCCCATCTTCTCTTTATAGATGTTGTACTGAATTATCTGGTAGAAAAGGCATGTAGGCGTTTCTATTTATAGGAAATATTGTAACCTAAACAACAGATGTCTAACTTGAAAACACAACTTAACTCAAGTACAAGTTAATGAGTCAGCTTTAAAAGAGCTGGAAGACTTCTCTGCTTTGGACAAATCCCGTCCTGCACATTACCCCTGTTTCCATTCTTTCTAAGTGAAACCATCACGCTGCTGCCTGTGGTTTCATTTTCACAGATGAGAGATGATTCAATCTTTTCTTCTAACTCATGCCAAGAAAGAAAATAAGATTATTTAAAAAATCAAACAATTTCTGTGACCTCTAACCCGTGATCAAGTAAAAAAGAAGAAAGGATTCACTAAAATTAACTGGAATAGAGAAATAAAAGCTCACGGAAGAATAAAATGATGATAAATATGGGGCAGCTGTGTCTCTGTGGAAGAATGGGTCATCTCTCAATCAGAGGGTTTGCTGTTCCCCAACTCCTGCAGTCCACATGTCCAAGTGTCCTTGGGCTGAACACTGACCCTGCTTCTGAAGGCAGACCCAGCACTGTGAATGAGCTTGAATGGGATTAGTAAGCACAAGTTGGCATTCAGTGTAGCAGCTTCTGCTATCAGTTGACTCTCACATACTGCCATTTCAAGGTGGGATATTTACGCCTCGGCTGTAATGTGTAACACGCGGAGGCGGGATGGTGGGGCTGAGGTTCAGCTCTGATCATTTCTCTGAGGTAGTAACAGAGGCGGAATAGGAAGGAGATGGTGGCAATGTGTAACAGCTGAGCCAGCAGCACAGAACAGCGGTGTAATGTATATATGCATATCTGAGTGTGTTTATGTTGCACTCCTACTGTGTGTTTACAAGCTGTGCCTCTTGCTGTTCCACAACGCCATAATGAAATATGAAATCAAACATTAGAACACTAATATTACTGGTCCAATGTGTTAGTTCAAAGGTATAGTGGTGGCAGATCTTTGCTGTGGCACTGTTGGATTGCAACGTATTAGAGGCTTTAGTTAATGGCTTGAAAAAAAAGTAAAAAGTCCCTTTATTATAATCAATGAATAATTTCAGTCAATTTTAATGAAACTTTATACTTTGGATCCTTAAATGTTGACATTTGCTTCTTTTATGTTGGTAAACGTGAGTTATTGACCGTTAATTTGACAAAAGAATCTCTTAATTTGGGCTTTAGGGAAACCAAGAGGACCTTCTTTTCACATTTTTGATAATTTATAGACTTAATTGTAATTCTGAAAACACTGTAGGTTAAAATACTGTCAACTAGTTTAACACATCATGTTTAGCTTTTACTTTTTTCCCACTCTTTGAATAGATTTTTAGTCAGAGACCAAACATAAATAACAAGATGCACATGATGGACGTAATGAAAATAGATAAGTAAATAAGAACAACAGAAAGTTGCTGTAGCCCTGTGATGGGTTGGCATCCCATCAGGGTGTACCCTGCCTTCCGCCAGAAGTCAGCTGGGATAGGCTCCAAGCCCTGTGACCCCAAAATGGATAAGCGGTCAAGATAATGGATGGATGGAGAAAGATGTTATAATGCTGACAATGATTGAGGTAATGAAATATACAGCACCAATATAAGAGTCATACAAAAGAGAGCAAAAAAAAAAAATTAACAAACAAACAAAAGCAAGCATCAGCATGTTACCAAATCGGTTAACTTTAGCTTTTTCGAGTGTCAAAGCCTGCAAATAAAAATGAATGAAGGTTCCTGAATACAACACATTTTAAAACAACCAGAGTTTCATTTTAACTTCAATAGAAAGAGATGAGCATGCTGTGGATCTGAAGGTGGCTCTGAAGAGCTTTTACTTTACTGTCTTTACTTCTTTACTTCAGCTAAAGTAAGCTCAGATCAGATGAGTAATGTGTACATGTTTCATGCAGAGACCTTCACAGAGCGGTGTTAACGTCAGCCTGTTCAGAGTAGATTTTATGTTTCTGAGAAGTCATTTGAAGTGAAGGGTCTTTCCTCCTCTCCTTAGCCTTTGATTAAAAAAAAACACTAACTCTTATGTGTGTGTTAGTGTAAGTTTTCTTGGCTGAGTTTGTGCATGACGTGTGTGTTTGTTCTCAGGCTTTTCGTGGAGATCCTGAACAGCTGCATGGACTGTGATGAGATCCAGTTTAAGGAGGATGGCAGCTGGGCCCCCATGAGGTCTAAGAAGGAAGTGCAGGAGGTCTCGTCTGCGTCCTACAACAACGGGCTGGATGGTGAGACATGTCAGGGGGGATGAAGGGAGACAGGGCGGGATAGGAAACAGAATGTTACTTCTATATGAAGGCAATGAGAGAGCTGGGAGTAATTAAAAAGCAGGATTATAGAGGTGCAGTATGAAGAGAGGGCCCAAGTGTTTACATCCCCTCCTCTCTTTGTTTATGCATTGTCAGTTATAATTTGGTGAAGCATCAGTCATAAAGCCACAGAGTAAACCGCCTGTCTCCATAGTAACAAACATACTGTTTCTCATATGGGGGCAGGGGAAATGTGCATGTGTGCATTTGAGCATCATAACAGAATCATCTGTGGTTTTACTTTACATCCTCACAAAATCAATAAATATATTTTAACATCTTCATTTATTTTATAACACAAACATAAAGAAAGGAATAACCCCCAAAATCTACCTCCACACCACTCTTAGATAGAGATGAACAGATAAAGAAGAAACAGAAAGATAATTAAATGACAAAGTTCTTACATGAAAGCAAAAATAGACAACAAAACTAATTAACCTGGTAAATAATTATATAAAGAGACAGATCATGAAAGAAGTGCAAAAATAATTCAGTCAAAACAAGGAGACAAAAAATGTCTGTGTGTTGAGCAGAAAAAACTGTCATCACTATTTTCACACCGATGCTCAGGCCGATGTGTAATGAGAGGTTTCCATACAGGGTTAAAATGCTACAGACGTGCCAGCGGCTACTACGATCCATCTCACCACTATCATCTCTCTCTTCTTTCATCTCTGTCCCTCTTTCCTACCCCTACTCGGTCAAGGCAGATGAAAAAAAATGAGTCTTATCCTGTCTTGATGTTGTGTCTTTGTTAATAATATAAGATAGAGTACGGTCTAGACCTACTCTGTTTATAAAAGCGTCTGGAGAAAACATTCGTTGTGATTTTGCACTCTATAAATAAAGATTGATTGAGATTGAATGATCCTTAGGGCAGGTCAGACATTGCTGCGTATCCCTCATCAAGTAATTAAAGGAGGGTGTGACAGGATGCTTACATTTGATTACAGTAAGGCCAGGTAATCATACACTTTCTAAGTTTTAAATCACAGACTCTGTGTTCTTGCTGCCTCTCTGTAGGTTCATGTCGGACGTCCGCAGGCTCGGATCAGCGGACCACCTCGTCGTCCAGCAACGGCGACAGCAGCAACAGCAAAAAAGTGGAGGTGATTGACTTGACACTTGATAGCTCCTCGGAAGATGAAGGACAAGATTCACCGCCCCCGCCGCCTCCTCCACTCCCTCCTCCTCCCAAAAGAGTGTGTCCGTCTTTGTCCCCGACCTCGCCGCCTATCATCAACAAAGGGTCAGAGACACACACACACACACACACACACACACACACGCACATAACATTAACATCATGCTGTGATTGCATCTTTCTTTGTATATTGGATGTCATTAAATGTGAAAATGAGACTCGTTTTAGCTGCTTCCACTGACAGTTATATGTCTGAATGTTAAATCATTCATGAGTTCTGCATAAATCTGAAGTATATTTTTATGTTGTATTTTACATCAACAACACTCAGAGAAGATAGAGAGTGCTGGCTGGAGGAGATCAGTGCACTGTTTCCTTTTTTAGAAGTAAATTGGATCTGCAGGCCTTTAAATAGAGGACTTGACAGAAGTACAAAATCGCATGTAGCCATACAAGAAAATGAAAACAAGAAAGAGGTAAATGCAGCTTTGAGTTATATTTCAGACAGTAACTCACAGTTCTAGATCTTCTACAGCTTGGATCGGCATGAAACTCTGAGGCCAGGCTAGTAAAATGTTGTTATATTAATAGAGCACAAGGCTCAAGTCTGTGCATGTGTATGGAGACATTTTTGATTCAGACTAGCTAAGAACTCCAGAGTTAATTTCTGTGAAAGACATCCAACTACTGACCTTAGAATTGTGTCATGTGTGCCACTAACAGCTGATTGTCTTTTATTATCTGTGGAGTTTGATCACTTTTAGTTTTGAGGTCAAATTTGGACAAATTGAGCAAACAAGGTTTGTGAGCTGAAATATCAAGAAAACAAAATAAACATGATACATTAAAGAAGATTCCTCATAAACAAAGATGATGTAATTAAATGTGATGCTTTTAACATCAGATTAATACAAGAAGGCATGCGGATTATGAGGATATGTGTGATTACATTGTTCAGTAATAAAGATATAAAGTGTGATTTTTTTTTAAAAAGTATTAAAAAGTGTTTATCAGCTTTAACTGACAGTGTTATGTCTGTGTTCTGCTCTTTATGCTTTAAACAACACCTGCGTTAACAACTTGTCTGAGAAGCATTTTTTCCACACTGAATCAGCACTCATTAATCTGGAGCTAGAGGATGGACAGTTTGAGCATAATCTGCATGGAAATGATGTGAAAGCATGAACAATAAACTCAGACCTTCATCCATGTAAAAGTGTAGTTGGCATGCTAAGTAAGAAGTGAGAAAGCATTGATTGTTTACATCAAATAAAGTTTTACATTTATTGCAGTCAGAAAAGTCAGGCTTGCAAGAAAATAAACACTCATGTTGCAGTCATGATGGGATAGTGACATATTGTACATGCCTGCTTCATAATGCTAATATTATCCAGGGGATGTCTGGTGTTTGTGTGTAAGGTGGGAGAAGATTTGTGTAAAGAAAAATGAAATGAGACTGCAGAGAAATATCTGAGGAACCAGCAGCCCTTCTGGCACTGTTGAATATTTGAATTGAAGCTCTGTAAAATTTTAACATCTGCTTTCTGTCAAATTAAAATTCATTTAGTGAATCTGTATAGAAAGCAAGCTGCGTCATGTCTCTTTAATAAATCCTGTAGAAGTTAGTGTTCAAACTTCTGTGTCTCAGGGTCAGCAGAGGAGACGTCATGCCCGTGACTTAGCGGATGAATATGAAATTAAATAGAAGGCTAATTATCAAACCTCTTCTTCTGTCTCTGCCCTCAGAGTACTGAACCTGCATCACCAGCCTTCTCCTGTGAGTCGAACTCCCAGCATGCCAGCTGTGGACACCAGCTACATCCCTCCTGTCCCTCCTCTTATACAGGACTACAGACCGTACTACCACGCCCCCAACGAGCTGTCAGGTACAAACAGACACACAATGTACATCAAACTCAACTAACATCACTTCAAAAAAAACTCCCAGCTCAGGTTTTCCTGAGATGTAAAATACTGTGTGTTGTAAAATCTGCCATTAAAACAATATATGATATGAAATGATAACATCTATCAGGTGTGCCTATTTAGCCATCAGAATCACAGTGACCTCGTATGAGTCGTAAAAAGCAGCAGAGTAGAATGTGACACAGTAAAGTCCTGATGCAGTAAACTGTACATCTTTTTTTTAACTACCTCCAGCACTTCAAGCAGGTTGAAGATATTAGCTGGTAAATGATTCCTCACATTGTTTGATGATTTATAGATCAAACACCTACCTGATTAATGTGATTCTGATTATATAACAATCATTGCTAGCAGACAGCTGCTTGGATCCTCTCGTAGCTCTAATGGTGTTGTATATCAAGGGTTGCAAAAATCCTAGAATTTTCAAAGTTGGAAACTTTCCATGGGAATTAATGGGAATAAACCAGGAATTTACTAAATGGAAGGTTGGCTCTTCATAGGGAACTTAAATATAGTTGGGGAAAATATATTTTAGCATAATCTTGACTAAAACAACCAGATTTCATGCAAGTACAGTTGAATATCTTTGCTATTCCTCAATCACATGCACATAGAACACTGCTTACTGCAGGGCTATTGAGACCGCGTCCCCTACATACACTGTGCATTCCTCCATCACATGCACAGATGATTTCTAGAATCCTGCAGAGGCTTGAGAAGTTTGAGGGAAGATGCTTTTTGATTTGCATGTTGAATAGGACTTTTTTGGAGGGAGAGCGGCTCCTTTCATTTAACATTTTGAATAGGACTTTGTTGGGATTGCATTTTTGTTAATTTTTGAATGGGTCGGTCGGGGGATGAGTAATATTTAACATTCATGTTTTTCTTCTTCAATGAAACAATTGATGGTTCAATAAAATATTTAACACTTGATAAAGTTCTACTAACAAATAAATCTGTTTTAATTGTATTATTTTGGATGGATGTCTGCTTATAACCAAACAAATATTTATGCTTACCTTTCCATTAAATTACCCTCAATTCACAGTTAATTCCCATAAAGTCCCATGAAAAGTTTCCAGTTTGGAATATTTCCAAAATTCCCCAGCTTAACTTCCCATGGAAATTTACCGGAAAATTTCCACCCCTTTCGACCCTATGTATATCAAATGTATATGATTACAACTTGAAACAAACATTTAAGTATTTCCTAATTGTGAAATGGATTTCTGTGTTATGTTCATCACTAATACCACCTTTACTTCAATTCCAGAGTTGAACTTCTTCTCTTTTCTCCAAGGCGACAATCATCAGGTACGTACAGCAGTGTTCCCCACCATGTTGACATGTGACCATGACTCACTGTGAGGCACTGCAGAAAATAACATAAACAAAGCTGTATATGCTGACTGAGTAAACAAAGAAAAAGCCTTCACTTAGTGTCTGACAAACCGGCTCTTAGGAGAGAACTGAGCAGTGATTAAAGATCCTTCACGCAGAGCCTTCAGCGGAGCAGTTTGCACTGAGGCCTCTTAAAGATGTTTGATTTTCAGATATTTTTTTTACCAAGGACGGTGAGAAGAACTTCTTAAGTGGTTCAAAGGGTATTGAAAATATACATTAAAGAAATTAAACACCACCTCCAGACATTACTGCGAACAGATCTCTACTTTTCATATGGTAAACAGCAGCTGCTTAATGAAGACTATAGGCAGCCATTTATGTAAATAAGCAGAGATGTGACCTCTGAAGAGATGCTGACGTTACACTTCTTAAACTTAATTTGCTCTGTGAGTTGGATAGATTGAGATTGCCTCAAACAGTATGCTTTTAAAAGTTTATAAATGTTGCTCTGTTACAAAACTCTGAAGCAACTTAGCTCAAAGTCTGCAGGAGATAAACGAGTAATGGGATCAGTTAGACCTTTCCAATGCATGAGTGCTCTGGAGAACCTCTAACTCCTCACAGACTCACTCCTGTCAGTGCTAAGATGTGCTATGAGCAGTTATTAAAACCTAGTTTACCTGGAGTATAACCTGTAGACATCATGTGACCAGCAGCTACATCAGCTGATGATAAATCTTACCAGCAGAGGACATTGGCAGACATTAATGAATGACATGACGGCATTTTACACATGACTTAAAGCCGTCACTCTGAGCTGAAACTGTTTCCGATGAGGTTATGAGTTTAGAGTAAGCTCCCCCGATGATCTCTCTAGGTTAAAAGAAGAGCAGCTTCATGAGACAGAAAACTCAACAGACCTGGCTCACTTTTGACTCTTGCTTCATGGTACAGGCCCTCAGAGCTGCATTGATGCTACAGCAAATCAATGTCAGAACAAAAAGTGTTTGATATTGAATTTGAAGTTCTCTCAAACATACCACACGGATAAACAAACTACAAGGAAAAACAAACCACACGGAAAAACAAACCAAAAGGGTAAACAGCACATTCACCAAGAAAAACAAACTTGTTTTAACTTATTTTTCAGATCATGTTACATATAAACACAACTCTTCTCTAGCCTTCCCAGCAGAGGGCGCTTGTGTTGGACACACAACACCAGTCCAAGTGTTCATAAAAATACATTACTCATAAAGTAGTGGCATTTAATGATCAATTATTGCAATAGGAGGTAAGTGGAATCATTAACACTGCTGTATTTGTAGAAGAAAGTCACTTGTCCACACACAATCATTATCTTGTGTTCACAACATAAGAATCATCACCTCATGGAACTACAGAGCTCCTTTGTTTATAGCTCCAATCATTTTATGCACTTAAGAGAGTTTCTTGCGGATCAGTCTCAAACGGTATCACAAGATTAGCCTCCTGGATTTTCACCCAAAAAGTTTTTCAGAGCTTTTGATCATTCTTGATTAAAAAAGGGGCTGAAAAAAAGTCAGAGAGGAAAAAGAAAATGTGTGAAAAGAGATTTGAAACATCTCAAGATCAAAGATAACCTCTGCATTTATTACAAGTTACTTTAGGGCATAGGAGGGAATGCTTTTCCTTTTCAAATCGGACTTTAGACTGAAAACACACACACACACACACACACACACACACACACACACACACACACACACACACACACACACACACACACACACACATTGAGTGTTTGGAGGTTTTGTGAATATGACCTCTGATGAAGGTGGACTCTGATCACTCCCTGCCCCCTTGTGTTCCACCCTCTGTTCAGCATTACAACATGGTGATGGCAGCAGCGGCCGCAGCTTCAGCCTCAGACGACCACGAGCTGCTTCTCAACCGCTTCCTTCCCTACAGCACCTCTTCCTCCTCCTCTTCCTCCCAGCTGTTTCTCGACCAATCGGGAGCCTCTTCGGCCAACTCGCTGACGGGCCCCACCAACGGGGCGAGCAACTCTGGCAGCAGCAGCAGCCTGGTCTCATCCAGCAGCCTGCGCGACTCTCACTCCACGCACTCTTCCTCACACTCAGGCTCACACTCCTCGCACACGCACCCCGGGGTGGTGGCCAGCCGGAGCAGCACTGAGGCGGCAGTGGCAGCTATTTACGGTGGCATACCTGACGTAATATCGTTGGACTGACTCGAGGAGGGCCGGGACTACAATTGTGGTCCAACCATGATCTGGTAACAAACGTGGTGGAGTTTTGATCCAGGAATTAGACCGGCCCCAGGTCATGAAACTCATGTGACGAGTCATTCTAAGGAGCACTAATGTGAGTGTCTAACAGTGCTGAGGGTCCCTTCATTTGACCTGAGAGCAGCAGAGACTCAGCTCTTACAGGGGTCAGCTGTGGACGGTGTGTTGATGAACTGACTTCAGATCAGAAGAAACCTGTGCAGGACGTTTTGCTGTACTGATACTGACCGGCACAAACAGCCGGGATGATACCCAAGCAAAAACACAAAGGAGGACGGCTCTTTTCTACGAAAAACGAGTGGCACCGTGTACAGAGAACAAAGTATATTTTCCTCTTTTACTTTTGTATGTTAAATCAGAACATTTTCAGTCCAGTGAGCTGCTTCAATCGCTTTTTCAAGAGGAAGACTGAGGTCCCCCCAATCCCCAGAAGCTTATACATATGCCTGTTGCCATGTGTTTATCTTTCTTCTATTTTTAGCTTTATCCCGCTTATATTTTTCATTTCTTCAATACACACTTCATCTCTCTCTCTCTCTCTCTCTCTCTCTCTCTCTCTCTCTCTCTCTCTCTCTCTGTCTCTCTCACTCTTGATCTCTCTGTAGCTCATTTTTAAATTAACGATTATTTCCCTCTGCTATGACAAGAACTTTTCAAACACTGAATTTACAGTCAATTCATGTACTAATAATTTTATTCTGCTTTTAAGTTATGTGTACTATTTAAACATTTACAAATATCTCTATATATAAAGTATGCATTCCCTCTGACCTTCAGGTTGATGCTGTGGGGAGTGTGTAGGTGTTTTTTTAAACGTTCTCTCCTGACTCCCCTCTTCATACAGAGACTCTGCAGGCGTACAGCATTTAGAAAAGGAGACTTTTAGACGATTTTTACTCGCCATTTAAGAGTTTTAAGCTGAAAGAGTTCCTGTCTTTTTCTTTGCACAATGCCAAAAACGACTTGCGGTACTATTTGATGGTCATAGTAATGAAAGGTGAGACTGTGTGCCAGTGTTTGAAGTCCAGTGTCCACCTCTATGTTTTCAGCTGGTGGATTTCTCTGACACTTCAACGTATGTGTCCTTTTGTCTCTTGTCCTCAGTGTCTATGTTTTGTGCTTGACTGTTAAAAGGAGTTACAGTGAAAGTCAAGCTGTTGTAGCAGCGTTGGGCCTTTTTTAAACTTTTCAAGAAACAGGCGATTTTGACATGTGACCAAGTTTATACCAGTGCCTGTTTGTGTGCATGCTTCACAGCGTGTCTGGGATGACGTTTTTAGACTCAAAGACTGTCTTAAACAGGAAAAAACAACATTCGTTTGCAAAAAGTGATACCTATGGTGGTCTTGATATTATCTTTGGGAGTTTTCCCTGCTTGTGAAAAAGTAAAGAGGAGTGAAAGCAGACAGTTAAGTGCCACAGAGCAAGAAGGAGATCTTAACTTGCCAAGTCAGCCGGAGCACAAAGCCAGCTAGTTAAAAAGTGCATGACCTGTCTGTAACTTGGTGATATGGAAGTGTCAAAGCAGGGTGGAGGTTACCTCAGAAAACCTTGTTGTCGCCATTCAGCTGGAAAGGCAGAGTTTGCTCATGAATGTATTGTTGGGCACACTTATGATCTTTGTTTCCTTTAAGTTGTGCTCGAGATATCACTGAAGTCTGCTCACATTATGGGTAACATACAATAGACCTGGTCCCCCCCATATCCTACACCTTGTGTGTCCTTGAAGCTTCCCCAGAATCCCCTTTTATCTGCCTCCTCTGGATGTTGGACTTTCAGACGCCCGGAGACTGGCAGCTCACTTCAAAGCCTCATTATCCTCAGCATGACGAGATAATCACTTCAGACAGAAACCTCCATCACCAGACATCTCCTCTCCACTCCTCCTCAAACCAACTGGCAGAATTAACCTCACCCTACCCTCCCTCCTTCCCTCTTTCCCTCCTTCTCTCCTTTCCTCTGTCTTAGCCTCTTAAAGTTTATTCCATTCCCTGTTGGAGCTTCTGCCTCGCAGACCGATGGCCGGAACAAACTTTGTGTATACCCTGTGTTGTGCGGTATTTTATTTTATTTATTTTGTATTCTTATTTCTATATATTATATTTTTACATATTGTTTGTTTTCCATGTGTGACTCACTGTCACCGGGAGCGTTTGTTTATGTTGTATTTAATATGTATTTTAGGATTCTTTGCTTGCAGCCATTTCTCAAAAAGGTACTGGTTAGTTATTTGTTGTGGAAACGGCTGCGTGTATTTTATTGGGAGATGACGTGAGTGACATTTAGTAACAAGGACACAAAGCAAAGACTTCACTTCAGTATGCTTGATGGTTAATTCATTTATTTATTCAGGATGTTTGATGGATTCCTGTTGCTCCACATTAAGAACTGATCACGTCTCTGTGAGGCTCGGTGATTAGTTAATGCTTAATGGATCACTGATTAACCATAAATCCACTTACTCTAAATATAACTCTGTATGCCGTCACTATGCTAGAAGCCATTTACATTTAAAAGTAGCAGAACTTGTTCTTGTGTCTTGTTGAAATATGAAGCTTTTTTATGAGACAGATGTCCTCTTAAGTAATGTTAGATTTTCTGAGTTAGCAGCAGCTTTGCTCTCGGCTCAGCAGTGTTCATAAGTTGATACTCTACTTTAACCCAGAATGAAATACTTCAACATTAACAGGAGTTAGTTACTGAGGAGCATGATCCCCAGAGGATGATCCAGCTGATGCAGATGATCTTGTGACTTTACTAATATTTAGTTAGTCCAATCATTTCTGTCTTAATTCCTGCTAAACTAATTGCAATTCTGTCAGCCTCAACTGTACATTGTGTTAAGTTCTCATTAGCGATTGTTAGACATGTTTGCATTTCCACCCACTCACTGTTTTACCGTCTGGTTCCTGCTGGATGTCGCTGATAGTGCTGCGTCATTCTCATCCTAGCTACACTCATCCTCATTAGTTGATTAAAAGCAGAAAATAAATATGTAAAGAACACAGTCAAGGATCTGACATGCTAGCTTATAGATGTGACATGTAGAACAGTGAAGTAGGTTCTGTTCTGCTTTCAGAGGCTGATTAAAAGCATGATTCAGACGTGTTCTTTTCATTTGATCTTGATGCAAAGAAATAGTGTTTTTGAGTTTTCCTGATACCTTAACAGGAAAAGAAAAGTATGAAGCTACACAATCTATGTGTTTTTATTTACATAAAACAAGATTATACTTTTCATTACTGTAGTTTGAGTTAAAAACAAAGCAGAACAGACACAAGGCCGTTCTTCCTGCAGCTTTTAACTGGATTACTGAAATGTCATTGCACATGAATGCATGTATGAAGTGTCTGAGATGATATTCATTAACAGGGATCCATTAAGCGTCATGATGAATGATAATATCTTAATAGAGAGCAGCAGGAACTCTACACACGTGCTGAATAAATTAAACCGTCATGACTTATTCATTAGGTTAACATTGGTGAAGCGTGTGTGTTTGTACCTTTGTTATGAAGTGTAACACTGGTTTCCTGTACTGATGAAGATTTTGATCCGTCTGTTTCCCTCCAGTTAGTTTGAATATTGATCATCAGTATTTGGATACTTGATGAAGCGGTCACAGTAGATGAATGCATTTGATCACAAGTTTATTTATTGATCTATCTTCCTTTCTTCAGCAGACTAAAATGACACACATGAAGTGGGAGAGCAGACCTGTTGAATGTGTCGATACATACTGAAATAACTCTCTTCTCACTCTCTGACTTGTTTCATTACTTGGAGTGTCCACAGCTCCATCCTGTGGATCACTGTGATAAGCTGAGGGAAAAGAGGTCATTATAGAGCAGAGCTGAGGGTTCTTTCTTTCACTTTCAAAAACAAATTGACCTTCTTTCCTTGTTAGGAAACGCCAGGTTACATGCAGGGATTAACGTGTATGTGCAGCAGCAGCTTACAGACTAAAGTGAAAGGAATGAGGCCACTATAATCAGTAAATCTTAGCAGTGATTTCAGAAAATCTCTGAAGACAAGCTTAAACAAATAGACTAAGTGTTTGGTTCTCACTTTAGTTTAAAAGGGAAAATCTACAATGTGTACATTATGTCTGTATCAAAACCTGAAGACTGAAAGTTCAGATCCCATCGTGGGTGTTTGATGTCTGTTTGTATGCTTTTTGTGTGACAGTTCAAGAGCGAGAGAATAAATTAATTTATATATTTTTTAGAAAATGAAAGCTGTACTATTAGAAAAAAAGGACTGTGGCCAATAAAGAGTCTCACACAATTGAAGTGATCCACAATTCAGACTCCTGCCGACATCTGCACTCACTGCCTTAAAAACACTCACAGGTTCGGTGGCTCCAAATCTGAGAAAAATCATCAAAAAGGCTTTTCAAGAGGGCAAGGAGAAGACGGTGTACAGTAGACCTTTGTCAGTTTGTACAAATATACCAAGTGAAAAAAATATTTATTACATGCATTCGAAGAATTACTTATTGAATGTTACCTGTTTATGTAGAAAAGTTTAGATGTAATAAAATGCATTCTGTTATTTCGCTGTGTTTTTCCTCATTTTGAAATAATGTGTGGATGTTTTCTGAAACTGAACACTCGGTGGCAGCAGAGAGTTATTTCAATAATCTTTCTCCTTGTGAGGGCACAAAACCAATTACGCACGCTTTGCCCGCTCCAGTCGTTGCCTTCATGGATTTGATATCAGCAATACTCGGCGTGAACATCTGTTATCATTATTAGATATTTATGTTTGATAGATGATTATTTTCTTTTGTCATCATCAGTTGTTCATTTCGGGAGCATAACAGATGTTGGAGCCCCGTGCTAAAAGGAGGGTCCATTACGCACTAAACTAATGGACGTCAATTGGCACCTCCAGCCCAACATTATTTCTTTGAGGATGATTGTGCGTCTTAGAGTGGAAAGGAGGGGTGAGGAGAAGACAGGAGGGTGGGTGGATTCAGATAGAGGATGGTTAGTGGCATCAGGATCCAGCTTCATTAGCTCATAAATGCTTTTCTCGGGCTTAGATACAGTCTGTGAGCTTGTGACACTATGGATGAAGAAAATGACAGCTCGTGCTTGAACAGCTCTCTGGTGGGCATGGACTACTTCAGCAACCTGGAGGATATCGACGTGACAGCAGATGGAAGTCCGATTCTGAGAGTCCTCATCTGTTTGATTTATTCTGTGGTCTGCGCTGCTGGTCTGATGGGCAATCTCCTCGTCCTCTTCTTCATCAGAGTCAAACACGAGAGGAGAAAGTCCAGGGTGAACTTTTTCGTATTCAACTTGGCTGTGACGGACCTCCAGTTTGTGCTCACGCTGCCCTTCTGGGCCGTGGACACCGCACTGGACTTCAGTTGGCCGTTCGGGGACGCTATGTGCAAAATCCTCCTCTCTGTCACCGTGATGAACATGTATGCGAGTGTGTTTTTCCTCACCGCCATGAGTGTGACCCGCTATTGGTCCGTAGCCTCTGCCCTGAAGAATAGGACCGGACATAGGTCTTGTTCTGCAAAATTGACCTGCGTAATCATTTGGACACTGGCGACTTTGGCAACTGCGCCCACATCGATTTACTCCACTGTCAGCAATGTAACCGGAGAAAAACTCTGTCTGCTGAAGTTTCCCGGGGGACAGTACTGGCTAGCCGTCTATCACATACAGAAAATACTTGTAGGTTTTGTTTTACCAATGTCTATTGTATCCATCAGCTACATCATGCTGCTGCGCTTCATCCGCAACCGAAGCATGAAAACAAGCAACTCCAAACGGAGATCCCAAGTCAACAAATCCATCACTATTGTCGTGTTGTCTTTCTTCCTATGCTGGATGCCGAACCATGCCATCACTTTGTGGAGTGTTTTGGTCAAACTGAACGTAGCAAACTGGGACAAAGCGTACTACATAGTACACACTTATGTGTTCCCACTGACCGTCTGCCTGGCGCACACCAACAGCTGCCTGAACCCGATTATTTACTGTCTGATGAGGAAGGAGTTCAGGAACAAACTGAGGGGTCTGATACACAGAGAATAGAGGGTGCGTTTCCTTTGTGGCTCAATTAAATAAGTGAAAACATGTTTAAAAAATACTCATCAAGACGCACGAGTGCGCAGGAGACATGGGGCGAGAGAGGAGAACTGACATAAACACTGCGCACAGCTTACATCATGTTACGACTATTAAGTCGGTTCTGCTCATGGAAAATGTGACCTCTTGCAGTGCTTTCTGTAATTCAAGGTTTGCGTAATTTGGCGAGGTTATGTATTTGGAGAAACCATCGCATGTAGTTTAGGGCTTTACACTAAGAACTACTAATATTGTGTCAGAATGTTACGCTACAACCATTGTGGCACTACTCCTCAAAGAGCCAATAGAAGAGAAGCACTACAGTCTGAGTAACTGCGTGCGTAATTGCCCATGAAACTAATCACGCATTGATGTGCTCACGTTATAACTGTATGGACATTTGTCTTCAGTGTTTCAGCTCCTGTCCTACGTGCTGCTGTTGTCCGCATCTTTGAACGCATACTCGTGCACCACGGTCTTTGTTCTAATGTAATTCTGTAGACAAAAAGCAAATATTGCTTTTATTTTGTTCTTGTGCTGGACGTTTTGTCTGCGCAAGGAGCAGAAGGAGGGCATCTCATCGCTGTTTACATCCACCACTGAATGCTATAGCAAAATATGTAAAGAATGTAAAAGTACTATGTTTATAAGACAATCATGAATGTAATATGACCTCATCACCTGCTAACGTAAAAGGAGAGATTTTAAAGGATTTTTTTTTAGCTAAAGGAAACAAAATGTATAAAATATGATTGTTGTAAATACGCAAAAACTAGATGTAATGATACAAATGTTGTGAAGTTGTCACAAGTGTTCGTTTTCCTTATAATAAAAATCGAATTATCCACGAGACAAAGATTGGCAGGTGTTCATTTAGAGATATGAGTGAAAGTAACATCACAGAAATGTCTCTGACCTGCACATTGAGGCTTTTCACAAGTGGTTGCATGCACGAGCACTACCCCACACATTTTAAATACACAGTCCTCACTGCATGTGTAAGCCGCAGGTGGCGCACGTCATCATTTGGGTTTCAATTGGACAGCTTCATGTTAAGAAAAAGAACCTGTACCTCACACAGGATGAGCAGTGGCTGCAGCTGCAGCTGCTGGTTGAATGTGAAATAACCTAATGTAAAAAAAAAAACAAGTGAACAGAATGTTAAGTGTCCACTGAAAACTGATGATTAGCAACTTATTTGGATTATGACCCCACCCAAAAGATAAGTGTTGGGTGTTAAGTAAAGCTCCTGTGAGGAGGTTTAAGCTGGTTATGTAAACAGACTGATATAAACATTGATGCCTCTTTCAGGACCTAGGAAAGAAAACAAGACTATCCACAGATTGAAAACTCCTTTATTGTAAGTTTCAATGTCTGTAACCGCTGTTAGGGGGTCATGGCAAACCAGATGTCTGAGCAAGCTGAAGAAAAGGCCTTTTTATTTTCCACTGCAGGAAGTCGAAATGAGTAATACATATGACCGTGAGAAGAAAGCAGGATGAGCTTGTTCATCAAAACATTTCTTGAACATATACAGGATAAGATCAAACATATCACTTTGCCTACAGGGGATGCCAAAAGTAACACCAACAGAAAGGAGCTCCTCACAGGAGCTTTAATTTGCAATGTTATGGAGGTAAAAAATAATGCAGACAGCAAGTTTAAAAGGACAATAATCAGTGAAAACCACTGCACAGTGTGGTGAAGTGGATAGTGATCATCATCTTGAACTGTGCAGCAGACATGAGAGTGTTTTCATTGACAGTGTGCTGTTGGAGTGATTTTCCATGGATGTAGCACAAAAACTAAAGGCATACTTCCAAATTCAGAATGTAACCCAGGAACTTGAAGTATCGGACTTGGTTGTTAGAATGGGTTTTGAAGGGTCCAGTTCAGCACAGACATTGTTTGGGGGTGAAATGAAGGATTAATGGAAGAAAAGATCCAAGTGCTAATCCCAGAGGACTGAGCTACTTTATTTTTACAGGATTGAATGGTGAACGTAAAGAGAGTCCTCCAACAAGAAAAAGAACCATTCATGGTTTAAGATGTTGGGGTGGCACCTTGGTGGCTAATCATTTTTCAATCAGTTTTCACTCTTTGTCACCCATCTGGACACGCCCCTGCCTGGCTCTAAAGCCTTGTTTATTCTGCATTGACTCTACGCCATCATGAGCACTACATACTTGTTGGAGTATCCAGGTAGCTCTGCAATACTCTGCCTAAACACTAGTTGACAGTGCATTTTCCATGCTAGTCATAGCGCCAATTTTGGGTCCCGCTAAGATCCTTGCTTGTTTTTGCACAAGAAACTATGGTGACTCAAAGTGTATTATATCCAAGCATTTTATGTTGAAGTTGGTGCTGATACATTTTAAGTGGTAGTTGATCATACTGTAATTATTGCAAAGAAGGAAAGAAAGGAGACACTGATTTTCAGTGATTCCAGAAATATAGTAAGTGTAAATGCAGGAAATATGAAATACACAGCGGACCAATCACAGGGCTTGCAGTCTGCATAGCTACATTTTTGAGGAGGTGCACATCAGGGTACGTGTGTAGGGTTCCGCATAGGTAGGTCAACACAAACCTACTGCGTATGCTATGGCATAAATTTGATGCAGTATGATCAATCACCATTTTTTTTCAAAGTGAAAGTGTTGTCAATGTCAAAAACAAAGTAGAACCAAGAAATATGTCAGAGGCCCCCAGTTTTTTTGAAGTGTTTCACAATACTGACTTAGTTAAAATTCAAAGGCCTTATCAGCTTGTACATTTCAGAAACAAGTTTGCCAAAGCATCATAGTACACAAGGATCAAAATCTGCATAGTGCACTAAAGCTTAAAAGCAAATAAACACTGTGGCCAAATTAATTTGTCCCCAAGAAGAATAAAGTGTACTCATATTAGAGAGGCTTTAAAGAGGCAGGAACAAGTCCAAATCGAGATGTAGGGTTTGACACTTTTGCATGTTTGAAGGAGTAAAATGTGAGTCACATAAACAGGAGATCTCTGTTTTTTGTATGCTGTATTTGTAAGATATTCCACTTGAAGGACAGACATTTCAGAGATATTTGCTCAGCCTCTCTCTGCTCTTTCTGACAATATGAATTGATTTTCTGTTTTTACTCTTGCTATCTAAGTGTGTGGATTTTATTAGAACTTGACCTCCCCAGAAATATGTAAATAGAATTTCAGAGGATTAAAAAGATGTTTATCAGACTTGAGAGGGTAATCAGCTATAAAGCCGTGGTCTGTCTCTTCCTCTGGGGATATTTGTGGACATTTGCAGCTTGTAGACTCAGTCTGTTGCAAAAATTATCAATAGAGCTTTATCTCCGGGTCGATGCAGTTTACTTCATTCTGTCAACACATCTAAAAAACCCAAGTCCTTCCTATTTATCTTTATTAAATCTGTCAAAAAAAAGAGAGAGCAACATTAGCGCTGAGCTAAAGTTAGCCTCTCTTCCTTCAGTGCTGAGATAAGCTGTGGTTGGTTCCTCTCCTCTGGCATGCTGACGAGTGCATGGGAGAAAACTAAAATACTGATAAAGTGTCTTTGATTGACACAGAAGAACAGCACAATCAAATTCACATGATAGTTTGACAGCTTTCGTAAGTTCATGAGAAATGTGTGACCTCAAAAAATGTTCACAGGCCAAAAAAGGGCTGAGAAACCTCAAAGTATGGACTCCACAAAAATGTACGCTTGTTTTTCGGCTGCTGCCCAACAACTGCTAAATTTACCAAAGCCTGAAGTATTTGGGAGTTTGGAAAAGAAGTGAGTGATGTTCAATTTTTTATGCAGTTAAACCTGTAACAAATAACAGCGGAACAAGAAATACACAGTATACACATCTTAAGGCAGCACATTACAAAAGGAGAGCACAGCATTGTAATAAGTGTGTGGAAAACACTTTAGTGTCCTCAGGGGTCAGTAAAGTATTCCTAACTCATTCACTTTGAAAATACTTTTCAGATCAAGGGCCTTAAATAATGGAGGATAAATACCGTGAGATCTGGTAGACTGGAAGACTACATAAACAGTCACATCAGCTGTCCTTATTATTCAATTCCTTATATTCAGCCAGTTTCAAAAGTGACCATATGTTAGCTTGAACAGATACTGTGGATTGGGGTTTATAATGCCAGAGTAGAATTAAAGGCAGTCAAAGACGTGGAAGATGAAGGCTCGAGAGATGTGGTTTCAGTAGATCTGACATGAACAGCCTAATATCCACCGCAGAACCTTACCCATTCATCCATTATCTATACCAGGGGATTCCAAACTTTTCAGTCTGCGACCCCAAAAACCTAAGTGCCAAAGACTTGTGACCCCCACTGTCCCTCGAAGTGATTCAATGTTGCTTCATACTTCAAAATGAGTTTACCTACATGCACATGTTGCTGTGTTTCATGTGCTGCTGTGAATTAACCTGCTGCTACTGATCCTTTTGTTAAATAACTGTTAGCTAACCCTAACTTTAGGAGTCATCTTGCAACACAGAAAGGCAGAAAACTAATTTGCAGGGTTTTATTTAAAATGTAACTATTTTTGTCCAGATCTTTTAAATAATGGGTAAAATAAGCAAATTTGGATAACTTCAACAAAAAACAAAGATCTGGAAGATATCTTGCGACTCTTCAGGGGGTCCCGACCATAGACTGTATATAGTATAGTCTATGGTCCCGACCCACACTTTGGGCACCCCTGATATATACCAGGGTTTCCCAAAGTGTGGGGTCAGGACCCTCTGGAGGGTCCCCAGACACTGGTGGGGGGGTCGTGAGATGTCTTCCAGAATTATTATTTTTTTGTAAAGTAATCTAAAAATAGCATATTTGACCTATTACTGAACAAAACATTTCATTAGTTTATGCCTGTCTTTGTTGCCAGAAGACTCAAGGTTTTAGGAGACCAGCTAAATGAAGTATGAAGCAACTTTTAATCACTTTGAGGGACAGTGGGGGTCGCAAGTCTTTGGCACTTATAATTTTGGCGTCGCAGGCTGAAAAGTTTGGGAACCTCTGATCTATACCACTTATTCTGAACCCTGAGTACACCACTACAGACAGCATGTGGGTGGATTTGGCTTGGAGTGACACAGGTGTTTTAAAATACAACAACAGAAAAAAATATAATCAATTGAATAAATAAATTATATCATAAATTTGACTTAAACTGAGCAGCTCACTTCCTTCAGATAGGATTGCAATTATATAGGATTTTCATGTTGAATTAAGGATTCCAGAAAAATTGATCATTACATGTTTTGGGGTCATCCGTGATAGAAGATATCAAGGGGTGTGCGCATTACAGCTACTGTTGGTAGTCACAGAGTAAACATCTGTTCAGAGAGGGACTTTGAATGTCAACACTATCCCTCCCAACCAGATTTCCTCCTAGCCCCCCAACACAGATCGGCGTGTGCAGTCATGATAGTGCCGGACTCATAACCAATCTGAAGACGTAGAAGGGCCCGCCCCTTGACCAATCAGGACAGAGGATTGGAGATTAGCTATGATTGGTCCATCATAACGGGAACGAGGGGAATAATAACATTGCTTGATACAAAGGCATTGGAAAACGCAGAGATTTCACAATAGTCTTAAATTACTCCACTTACCGATGAGTACAGATGGACATTATGACCTTTTCTCCAAACCCAGCAGAAAAAAGGAACATTTTTTTTACATCATTCCTACCAACAGCAGCTTTAAACTGAGCAACTCACATCCTTCAGATAGGATTGCAAATATATAGGATTTTCATGTTGCATTAATGATTCCAGAAAAATTGATCATAACATGTTTTGGGGTGGTCAGTAATACTAGAAGATATCAAGGGGGGTGCGCATTGATGAACTATGTAAGAGAAGGCTGGGAAAAGTCCAATGGAATAACAAGCCACTGCAGAAACAAGTTATACATTCAACTTAAAAAAAAAAAAAAATCAATTAACGCTCTTTGCCAGCGACTTTTAAAAAAAACGAAAAGAAGCGGGAGACCAATCCACACTACGCCTTGTTTTTCCGAGTTTTGCAGAGAGCACTTGAACGCCCCACAGCTCAGAGGCTCCATGTTGGTCAGGTGACCCAGCAGCAGGCAGGCCATTCTCGGCGTCTCCTTCGCTTTGGCTCCGATGTCGGGGGTGTTTGTGCTTGGAAGAAATGGACTCTGGCAATGCACGAGTTTGATCATTCAGAGGTCCGACCAGCTGAGTCTGTGAATGGCGCCAAAACAGGACCCTAAACCTAAATTTCAAGAAGGTTGGTACCGAAGAGAACAGGCACGGCGGTGTAGAAGGGGGCGGGTTTGTTGTTGTTGATGCTGCTGCTCAAGCTTGACAATAGTGGTCTCCAGGGAGGGAAACAAAGCTACTGATCCTTTATTTGTCTCCTTATATATTCTCATGTTATTAACCTGAACAACAGTGAAGCTCTGGACATGAACACACAGCTAACGGTGGATAACGTTCACGTCAGGACAACAGCTAGCTAGTTTGTTATTCATGCTAAGGATGAATAAAACCTGGATTTATAGTCTATATAGGCACACAAAGGAGTCCCAGAACCACGTTCACTCATCTATTTTAGTCCCCCGAGAAGCCCATGTTGGTTTTACCTGTTCTTACAGCAGAATATCTTGTTCATTGAGTGTCTCAGATTGTGTTTTTGTCTTCTCAGTACTCTTTGTGTTGTCCCTTCGCAGGTGAAAGAGTCCTGTGCTTTCATGGGCCACTGCTCTATGAGGCAAAGGTTTGTTTCAATACTGCCCTCACTGTAATGTGAGTTATTTATCGATTATTAACTGCAACAAACATCCACTGATGTGTTTTCTTCTTTCACAGTGTGTAAAGATCAACATAAAGGAGAAGCAGATTAAATACTTCATTCATTACAGCGGATGGAACAAAAAGTGAGCATCTCTGTTCAGATTAGACAAAGATATTTTAATGTCTTTATTCTTCATTAGTGCCTGTTAGACTATTGTCTCCTTTGCTCATTTGTCATCGATGTGGTCTGAATAACCTCACAGGGACTATTTATTTTCAAGGCCTCACATACTTGTCATCCTTTCTGCAGCTGGGATGAATGGGTTCCTGAGAGCAGAGTTCTCAAATATGTGGACAGCAACCTTGCGAAACAAAAAGAGCTTCAAAAGGCCAATCAGTAAGTTTCTATTTTTGTGCACAGCAAGTAGAAAAAGTGTTTTTGAGAGACATGTATCGCTTTGTGAAGAATAACACATCTTTTTGTATTTCTTAACAAAAACTTTTAATAAAGAACCACACGGTTACAAAATTGTAAGATTGTTTAATTCATTTTGACCTTAAATTCATTACTGGTTGCTTTGTGAGTTGAAACTGTACCCCACAGAGACACATTCAAATGTTTCATGTGGATTTATTGAATGATTCTAACTCATTTTTCCTCCACAGGGACCATTATGTTGAGGGAAAGATGAGGGGTTTAGCACCAAGCAAGAAGATTGCTGCTGTGCAGCAGAAAAATGTTGATCTGTAAGTTGTTGTCATTCTTCATGAACACCTCTTGTTGTCTGACGTAATGTTGGCGTGTGTTGTACGTCTTTACAATGTGACCCAATACAACAGCCCTGCCTATAATGCTACTTTTGCAAAGCAAAACAACAACTGCAAAAAAGTTTTTCTTAACACTGCCCCAGAGGTAATAGATCTATCACTGAGGTTAGAGTGAATGATTGAGTTTTGCTTGAGTGCATTTAATCAAGGGGTGTTTCTAATATACTGCTCCTCTCATGTGTGTAACTGGGAAGGACGTACATTGGAATCATAACTGAATAAAGCAATTCAACCAATTTATAGTAACACCACTGCAAACTTAAACCTCAATCATAGTCTCAGTCTGCAGTTCAATTAAGATCCTCAAAGAGTACCTATCAGAGCTGAACACTACTACATACAGTGATGGCAAAAATGTTTCGGACACCCTTAAAATTTTACACAGTCTCAAATATTGTCATGAAATATTTGTGGAAAAATCTTTTTTTGTTTCAAGCATTAGACAGACATAAACAAATACAAATGATATATTTTTTGTTGATTGTTTACAAGAAAAACTAACAAAGCTAAATTCTTGACTGTTTCAATATGTCAGTTCTCAACATTGTTGGTATCAAAGTCAACAAATAACATAGAATGTATTCAAAACTGAACAAAAAATAAATCAATCTGGCTGTGACTGTACTAAAAGAAATTGCACTTGAAGACCTAAGAGTGATTCTCAATGCAATATTTGAGGTGTCCAAAACCTTTTTTCCCCCACTGTATGTACAGGCAGAACTTATGGCAGAGCTTTTGAATTGGAACGCATGACCTGTCCCCCATGAGTGGATGAGTGGATGTTTAAAATTAAAAACATTATGTGTTAATGCTCTAAATGTACTCTCAACATCACTATTGTCTTTCTTGCATCCTAGGAAAGTGAAAAAGGCAAAACAAAAGAGTAAGTAGAACTTTTTCAACGTCAGGAGTAGACATTAATATATTTAAATAACAGAAAAATGTTGATGGATCATTTAAGGGAAGTGCACATTAACCATGTGAATAAATCAAGTAAAGAGAAAGTCTCTTCGGTGAATGATGTTAGATGTTGTATTTGTAATTCACATTTTAAATTCTCAGACTATAACAGCGACAGCATTGAGAGCATCGTTACAAATCTGTGGTTTTCCTGTTAGTGAAACCCAGTAACCTTTTTCCCTCATACATATATTAACATAGGAAAGACTTGCACAAATGAGCTTGAGAAGAGCCTGAGAAAAAGTCTGTAACAGCACTTTAAAGTGTATTCCTTAATATTTTTTTCCAGATGAACCACTTATCCTATGGAGCCTTGTTCACAGTAGCTTAAGTAGTGTGGAGGCAACCTGTGAAAATCAGCAGAAACTACTTAGAGTTTATAAAAGTAGATTAGACATGATGAAATATTTCTTAATGCACATGTCCTCGTACTTTTTGAAAATAATCTCAGCTGTAAAAAAAGGGCTTCACCTCAAGTAGATGTTTACGTAATCATCTGTTATCACATCCCCTTCAAGGACCTTGTTTAAAGATGAGTTCAGCACATAAGGTGCTTCAAATGTTTCAAATCACAGTCCTTTAAGTCCACGTCATAACTACTCTGTAATGGGCTTCTTGTTTAGCCCCAGGGCCGGGTGAAGGTACCAGCAGCGGAGAAACGCTGCAGGGGCCACGAAAGAAGAGGGCTCGGGTCGATCCCACTGTGGAGAGTGTATGTATCATCACTTATTGGTAACCACACATGGAAACATGCCAGGATGATAAAATCAGCCTGATCCTTGCGCTGCATGTCCTAACTTTGCTTATAGTACACCTTTTATTCAGACCGTAGAGAAAGATGCTTTCATAAAAGTGCAGATAGACTTTCTTCTCTTTGATGGCAGAAGAGCCAGAAAAGATTTGATATGTCATAATAGGAGCATCCTTAAGGTGTCCAAATAAATGTGAAATTTGAAATGAGGGTCTTTGAAAACCATCCCTGATCTTTCAGTAAGTTACTTGTGCATGAAATGTGGCCACACTCCCCTGTGGCTCCACAGTAGGTGACTGCTGCGACTCTTTCACTCTTTCATGCGGCCAGTTGTAGAAATGATTATAATGCACAAAGATAGTGTATTTTAACATATGACAGTAGTTCTCATGTTGTTTGAAACCTTAATATTTGAAGGCAACACAGGGTAACATCAGATGTGATGCATTCTACATGTTTTAAATAATTTCTTCATGTTTGTGTCGTCCCTCAGGAGGAGATGTTCACCAACCGTGTCGAGGTCAAGGTGAAGATCCCCGAGGAGCTGAAACCCTGGCTGGTGGACGACTGGGACCTCATCACCAGACAGAAACAGGTGAGGGAGAAACAGAAGCTATCATGTGTTTGCTTTACATTGATCTCAGCTGTGTGGACTCATACAGGTTAGAAAATGGGCTCCACTGTCAAAAGTGTCTGTGTTTTAATTATCTGCTTTCTCTGTTGCTTACAGTTATTTCATCTGCCAGCCAAGAAGAATGTAGAGACTGTCTTGGAGGACTATGCAAATTACAAGAAATCGAAAGGAAACTCTGACAACAAGTAAGAGTAATCAAATACATTGGCCCTCATTTATCAAACGGGCGTACGACTGAAAACAGGGTGTACGACCATTTCCACGCAAAGGTCGGCATTTATCAATATGAACTTGGGCGGAGGATACGCTCAAATCCCACGCCAGCTCTCAGTCTGTGTACGCAAGTTTTCATGTCAGTGTGGAACGCGGTGCAGCAAATCTGGCTGTGGCTGAGAATTAGTACGCGTCAGCGCAGAGCATATTCAGACAGACATACAGAGGTTCACAGATTCATATTTTGATCGTTAAATTAGATACGACACCTAAAATCTATTTTAAGTTTCGCTCTCTCAAGCCCTGCAAAATGCTTTTGAAGTGACGTTGAATAGCGCGAGCTGTCAGCTGATTTTTTCCTATAACAAATGCGTGTTTTCTGCATCGATATACTTTAAAAATCTACGAAGCTTTCAGTACCTATCAACACTACCACGCCCACAGTTAATTCTCTATAGAAAATATTGTTGGTGATTTAAACAGAAAAACAAAAACTTTTAAATTCACCGGAAGAGATTGAATTAAACTTTAGAGTTTGAAATAGGTTGGGCTTGTTTTTTCAAAAAGATGTGATTGATGACAGGACTTACCGTGAAGATGATTGTTTAAAACCTGACTATTTTATTGAATAGATGGCCTGTGTGTGTGTGTGTGTGTGTGTGTGTGTGTGTGTGTGTGTGTGTGTGTGTGTGTGTGTGTGTGTGTGTGTGTGTGTGTGTGTGTGTGTGTGTGCGTGTGTGTGTGTGCGTGCGTGTGTGTTTGGCAGCTGACCATTTAAGAACGAAGAACATTCTGACATTTAAGCCTCTAAAAGTTTCATATCATGGATGAATAAGTCAGTTTTAAATCGAAGGACTTCTAAATCAAAGTTTAAACTTCAGCTGGAGTTCAGATTTCAAACCAACGCTGCTGACTGCTGCAGTGACTTTGATCCAGACGTGGTTTTTCTGACTCTTGTAATGCCTCTTTTCTGGCTGCCAAACAACACAGTTGTATATTTCTGCCTCTGTTGCTATGGTGTTGATCTCAAGATCAGACATATTTCCTGTTTTTTTGCCGTAGAGCTTCCCTCCATGCCTAAACTCTGTTGGCGATCCCGGCTGAACTGTGAATAATCAGGGGCATTATATTTAAATGACAATTGTTTTCGACAGCCACATTTATCAAGACCCGATCATTCCTACACTGGGATTGGTCAGATACGAATGTTTCATAAATCACACGTGTGTCCTGTCGTAAGACCTATTCTGAGCTAAGATCTGCACCCGTTTTCACACAAGATTGATAAATGAGGCCCATTATCTCCAAAAGATGTAAAAGTAGAGATCAGTCAGTATCCTGAGATGATCTGTGCAGCATCAAAGAATCCACCTCATCATGCCTCCTGTCATTCAGTCAAAATGATCCTTTTCCCATCAGTGTCCTACATTTCTGTAAATGGAGTAAGCATTGTGTGTTCTACCCAGCATGGTGCCGTTAATGAACATGATGCGCCCCTAAAAAGCCGGGGTTAGGCTGAATCTTTAAGTACTTAAAGGAGCATCCTGAATATTTTTTCAATGATATGTGCAGATCTCCATTTATCCTAACAAATCACATGTTTACATACTATGTGTGTGTTTCCTGTCATCTAAGCTATCTTTTATTTGTTATTATTTCAGCAGATATAGAAAATTAACTTGCTAGATTGAGATAGTTCTGAAAACAGAAAAGCATTCCAAATTTAATCTAAGCCATGATGTACAGTATGATTCTTAAACAGTCAGATTAAAAAATGATAATAATAAATTGTTGTCAGTGTGCTGAGTTTATGCTTTCTTGAAAGTGAGAGGAAATGATTGTAGTTTTAAAGGGAAATAAAACAAAAATGTGTATTTTTATTCAAAATATTTCTGGTTACGTCTTGTTCTCTTATTTCCAATTTTATCCTTGAGCAGTTGAACACACCAGGCTTGCCAACTTTAAGATCTGAACTTATCACAGCACGATGTATTACTAACTTAAATGCAAATCAAACCAGCATTGAACTCTATTGCAAAAAAAGGTTTTCAAGTCTGTACAAAATGGTATTTTACACATGATCTCTGCAGTCTGTATTCAATGAGTGTGTAATTTTCTTGTTTTTAGGGAGTATGCAGTGAATGAAGTGGTGTCGGGGATTCGTGAGTACTTTAACGTCATGCTGGGCACTCAGCTGCTTTACAAGTTTGAGAGGCCGCAGTACGCGGAGATCCTGGCTGAACACCCGGACTTGCCCATGTCTCAGGTGTACGGAGCTCCACACCTGCTGCGTTTATT
Source organism: Notolabrus celidotus (assembly GCF_009762535.1). Classification (NCBI taxonomy): domain Eukaryota; kingdom Metazoa; phylum Chordata; class Actinopteri; order Labriformes; family Labridae; genus Notolabrus; species Notolabrus celidotus. The sequence continues at coordinate 32,440,563 of NC_048274.1, read as the reverse complement.
TGGTATGTAATCTGGATACACTGTAAAACACAGACATACAGTATATACAGCTCATTACACACTGCCACCACTGATCTATCTGCACACATGCAGCACACTCTCATGCACTAACAGTGAATAGCCAGTACTGGGTGAGCACAGAGATAGTTTATCAAATTGTACTGAACTGGAGGTTCATGTCTATACATTTTTATAACCTCCTTCCTTCAAATGATTTAATATGATTCTTAGAAGATGACGTTCATGATGGTACGATGGCAGTGGGAGTAAATTAAATGTTCCAGACATTACATCTTTCTGTTCTTGTCCACGTCTTTGTGAGAGAGATGGAACATTATCCATGCAGATGCTGAAACACTGATGCTGAAGAGAGGCATCCCTGGTCCTGCTGTTTAGCCAACACCAACAGCATATAGTATAGGCCATTCCTTTATGATATGTATGCCTGGTATATTTCACAAATTATAAATATTACATTAAAAACCTGCTGATGAACAGATCAAGGAACAGCTGATAAAAGTCAGCCAGACTGAATTATTGGTGACTGTCTTTGGTCAAGCACTATTATTTGAAAAGCTACATCAGCTCTTTTTTTCCAGATTGACGCAGCAAACTAACCCTAAACCAAGCCGTCAGACTTCTTTTCAATTATTATTAGAGCCTCAGTTAGAAATGATATGCAACAACAACTTACTGTATATATATATATCTGCTACCCTCTTCATTATAACCATGTTATTATGTCATGTACTTTGAAACCATTTTTCTGATATTAAAGCTGGGGTTGGTAGTCTCGGAAAACTTGCATGAATTTGAATGTAGCATTTCCTCATGACTCCGTCTAACCCCCCCCCCCTTCCCCTCGGAGCTCCTCCAAAATGACGCCCCCCTGCTCACATGCACGAGCGCCGCTGACTTGCGACCATATGATGGTGACTGATTCAAAACCGGTCCTCACCAAAACATTATCATAGTGAAAGTTAAAAAACACAAACACACATGGCTGCTGTTAGTACTCACAACTGTCATGCTAGCATTATCCAGTTGTACTGGTGACACGATATCAGGAGAAAAGTTATAACACATATAATACTGTAACAGCTCTACTGTTTGTTAAACATGTTCAGTGTAGAGGTTCTTAATTCCTACAGTGTTGACGATTAGTGAAGGCATCAGGAGAGGTGTAGAGTGTGCAAGCTGGAGAGAGGAGAGACAAGAGGAGAGACAAGAGGAGAAGTTCTTCATTAATTCAAACATTGATTGTTGTAGGAGCCAATTCCTTAGTTTAAAGTTATATTTAATAATTGAATTATATTTTGGAAATATCTGTGTGTCTGTGTGTCTGTGTGTGTGTGGTGTGGTGTGTTCACTAATAGTTGTGATCCCGCAGGTCAGAGTGCTTAAGAGTAAGGTGCTGCAGCCTAGTGGTGTGGTTGACTGAAGGGCACAGTCTTTAGACCTTGCGGACCTTGAGGACCTTGCAGATAGTCTTTGTTTAAAATCAATCATTGATACAGTTTTTGTTTATGTTTAATTTCTTTGATCACAAATAAAATCCCAATTTATATTTTTGAACCGCATCCTCTGGACATTCCACCTTTTTTCTCAAGCAACACAAGCGTCTAGGATAACAGTCAGCCCAGGAGTGATTCACGCACAAAGGGGAAAAACAAAAGGATACCGTGGACACTATAATTGTTGTTTTGTTGGTTGGCGTGATCACGGCCGACAGTGACCAGTTAGTAAAGATCAACGTGTTCACGAATCTGCTCGTCATCACTACAGCGTCTGGACGGACGCTACAACATCTACATTTTCTGTAGGACTTAATAAATGTCATTAATTCTTCTGCTTGTCAGAGCCCCCGTGGTGAGAGCTTTTTAGACTCTGATCCGGACTACAGTCCTGAGCAAAGCACCTCATTGGGTCAGAGGGAACAGGCCCGAGGTAGAGCGAGAGGGGCAATCAGTAGAGTCAGGGGAAGCAGAGGCAGGGGACGGGGACGGGGACGGGGAGAGCACGCCGGGGAAATGTACGCGCAGGAGGCGGCAGAACGGCTGGACGGGATTTGATTGGTTTAAAATTTGGGGACCCAAAAAGCGGTGATTGGTTGGTGTTTTCCCAGGTTTACTCCGGCTGTAGATAGCAGCTTTTCTTTGCTCTTTTTTAAGAACACATGATGTATTGATTGCCACCAGGACATAAAGATCATTTTAACCAGTATAACAAAAAGTGTATCTAAATCTGACTACCAACCCCAGCTTTAACTTTCGCGTTGATTATTTCTGACATTTACAGTAATTTTTGTTTTTGAGGAAGTGAAACCAGCACAAAGATGACACATCTTATTTGATTACTCATGTTAATTAGTACATTACTTAAATGATACACAATAGGCATAACATGAACAGTTGGTCAAAAGGATGAATTGCTCATCACAGCTAAGATGTGCATCTTTCTCATCATCCATTTATGGAAGAATAAAGATGATCTTATTTTCAGCATGAAGTGCTTTAGAACAGCTTTTAGTCAATTCTCAGGATCTCACTAAGTGTGCCACAAATGTGTTGTTGGCGAGTTTAGCTGGGTTCTGTGCAGGATTTGCAGTTGTTACAGTAACCTCACCCTGGGTTTTCAGTTCTATGAAGGTGGCTCACTTATTACCAGATCAGATTACCAAAGCAGGTTATGTTAGCCGATCAAAGGAAAAGAGACCAACCAAACAATTGAGCTCTTCCATCATTTTTTATATGAAATATATCAATGAAAAGTAATGACATGTTTACTGATATCCTACACTAGAGGTCGATGAAAGCACTAAAGCCTTGTACATATTATTTGCCTTTGACATTCTATTTTCAGTGTTAAACATCACAGTGACTAAGACAATCAAATAAATTCACTGTCAGCATTTAAAATACAACTTCAATCATAAATTCCCCAAACAAGTTCTACTGTAACTTACAATATATATATCTTTGCTATTTCATTCCTTTGCTATTTCATTCCTAACTCTTCTTCCAAATCTGCTCTGTCTCTGTTTGGCTGTCCTGTCAAATAAAGGCAAAATACACCAAAATAAATGAAACACAATTTAAAAAATAAAGAAACAATGTCTTCTGCTGTGTGGTTTTCTTTTGATCCCTTTTCCCCATGAGGAATTTGTGGATGTTTGAGAGAACACCACCTCCCGTAATGAATGCCTTGAATGAATGCCAAGCTGCATGTGACAGGGAGTTATACCCTTCACCTTAAAGTCTTTGGAGGTGTTGCCCAGCAACTATAATATTTCAGCAGGGAGGTAACCCAGGATAGCAGCCCTGTGCACAGCTGCTATGGCTCCGTAACAACCATGGTCTGTTGCACGAGTCTTGAAGAGCACTCCTGGAGTGTGACGCTGTCTTTGGCCATTTTACAGTTTGTTTAATTATTGTGGAACTGAGTAAAAACTATTTCATCATTTTCTTTTCTACTTTTATGCAATCTGACTTTTGCAAGAGCTGAAGTTGCCCCCTGCTGACCTTAAAAAAAGTACAGAATACCAGGAATGCAACTCAGATTTCTCAAACAATAATGTCATCTTGAAATCTTTAATTCTCAACAGTTCATATTTACACAGTGCTAAGAGAGGTTAATTACTACTTTTGTTTCTCAGAAGTTGATCTTGGGACCTTCGGTATTCACTCAGCCTACATTCCTCCTACAGTTTATCTTTTCTCATCCTGTTCTCTTCTGACAGTTCGTATTGGAGCCATGCTGGCCTATACTCCTCTGGATGAGAAGAGTCTGGCTTTGCTGCTGAGTTACCTCCAAGATTTCCTCAAGTAAGTTAAAACTCCCACCACAGAAACGGAGACCTCATGTTGTGTTCATCTGATTCTTAAATGTCACGCCACATCCACCTTCACATCAGTGCAGACTTATTCGTTTGACAGCCTCAAAACATGAACCACAAAATCAGTTTTCTTTGACACCTTTTTTTTAAAGAATACCCATACACTCAGGAATTACTCAGCCCACAGGATTTTTCTTAATTCCTGCTTAAGCACTAGACCTCACAGTGGTGGATTCAATAATTGCACTGGTATTTTATTAGATGTTTTAAATAAGCTGCTGTGGCTCCTAAATGAATGAAGTTTTACACCAAACACAGAAACAGTCGCATGACGATCACATTCTACCAAAACATAATTCATTATATTGTCATACAACATGTTTTACCAAATCAAAAGTAGTTATATCAAACACAGAATTAACACTTGATTTGAGATCCTAAGGTGGTGATTTGCAGCTTTTTAAGGTAGCTAGAAATAGGTTTTCTTCAAAGTAGCTCAAACATGGTCGCTAAATCACATTGAATATTTGTGTAGAGATACTTGTGATATACCTTGACTTTTCCAGTCCTCTGCAGCATGTCCTCTCTCTGACGGTATCATTTATACCATGACTGAAGCAGAAATAGAACTCTGTGTGAACTCTGAGGTTATCAGGCTGTTAAACATTCACACCCTGATGGAATCCATTGACATTTTCTGAAGAAAATACGTCTTTCCTAGATGGCTTGTTCAATTATACAAGCGCAGACTCGTCTTTTACACTTCCACTCATCCTCACCTAGACACCGCATGATGGTCATTTTCTGTGTTTCTCCATGAAAAACAAAGAGAAGCAGGTCCTACTTGTATGTTTTCATATATTGTGGGTCCCATGAACTGGGCTATTGTTTTGTCACATCTTATGTTTAATTTCTAACAGGACAAGACACCTGCTGGGACACTTAGTTTGACAGGATAATGATTTCCTTTTCTTTTGAAACCTGTTATGCAAATCCCCTCAGGAGGCAGCCAGCATTCAATATCCTGTCCCGCTTTGAAAATCCTATCGGAAGTTTTCATCTTTCAGAAATGAGCTTTTCTGCCTCACATCACTGTAACAATAAATGTCACTTCCTCTTCAGGTACCTGGTGAAGAATTCGTCAACCCTCTTCAGTGCCACAGACTATGAGGTTGCGCCCCCAGAGTATCACCGCAAGGCTGTGTAGGAGTTCTTAGCACGCAGCATCAGCCCCCTCTCCCAGACCACATGTAAAATAACCATCACTGCACTTGGATGAGATTTTTCACTTGAACTGCTGGCTTCCTCTACAAAGGTCTCAGGAGCTTGTCACGAATAAGACAAAAAAATTGAGGAAAACTTTTTTTTAACTTTGTCTCTGCTCTTTTCTCTCCCTTCTTTTTCTTGCACTTCATTTAAAAAAAAAAACAGAAAAAAAGGTTTTTGTTGGCAGGTTTTCAACAAGCAGCTCTTTTGGTGTTTTTGTGCATTCCATCTGATAGATATTTGTTACTGTTGCATGTGAGTATTTTTGACTGTTTATCTTGCCACATGTGGTGCGATTCAAAGCTGAACTATGTGGTTAACACTCAACAGTTAATGTTTTTTATATGTTAAATGTGTATTTGTATACATTTGTTAAAGATATGTTTCTACACAATCTCTGCATCCTTTACTGTATTTTCTTTCCCATCTAGTGTTATGACTCTAGAAGCAAAGGTGCATTCAAATGAATACTGACACAGGTACAATGCTGAAGTTCTACCGATGCAGAATGATTCAGTTAATATGAATTATATAGTTCCGCTGAAACTCTCTGGTGGTGAGATGCTAACAACTTCTCACAAGATTACATTGAAATGATTCTTGTCATAGAGGACTTCCTAACTCAAGCTCAGCAAAATAAAGCAGCCCTCATGAAATGCAACAGTCTCATCAGCTATGGTCAAAACTATCTGCACATAAAATCAGAAATAACAAACCAATAAATGTAGCACAATGCAGGATAGTAGACACGACATAATGGGCAGTTATTAAATCAATAATGTGTTACTTAAAGCAGCCTACTAACTGAGGCATTAGAGTAACCATATACTTTATTTGTTATAAAGCAAGGTTCTATTTTAATTTGTCCCATAATTTCTTCAAACAAAGCCACTACTGTGGAGTAAAAGGAGCAGTACTGCCTCTTAAATTCAGAAGACAACAGAAACTGAGAAACAGATGTATGGAATCAGTGAGCGTTCAGACCCCTGTAGCATCCTAAATTTCTGATTTACAGTCATCACAGCTGACTGTCTCCATCCCACCCTTCAGACTGCAGGGATGTCACCATGGTAACACTGTTGCGAGGGAACATTGACAATGCAAGGAACACATTCGAAGTCATGATGCATATACACTACCAGTCAAAAGTTTGGAAACACCTTCTCAATCAAGGGTTTATATTTATTTTAATTATTTTAAAACACTGTAGATTAATACCAAATACATCAGAATTATGAAAGAACTATATGGAATTATTTAATGAACAAAGCAGAATATGTTTTATATTTTAGATTCTGTAAAGTAGCCCCCTTTTTCCTTCATGACAGCTTTGCACACTCTTGGTATTCTCTCAGTCTGCTTCATGAAGTGGTCTCCTGGAATGGTTTCTAATTAACATGAGCCTTGTCAAGAGTTCATTTGTAGAATGACTTGCCTTGTGTTTGAGACCATCAGTTGTGTTGTTCAGAGGTAGCGTTAGTACACAATGGATAGTCATTTGACTACTGTTGTAATCCATATTATGGCAAAACCAGATTATTTCATAGTTTTGATGTCTTCTCATTCAATGAATACTCTTGATTCAATGAATACCATTGAATGAGAAGGTGTGTCCAAACTTTTGACTGGTAGTCTAGTTACACATAATTACCAAAGTAAAGACAAGAAATATAGTTTTCATCTGATGTGTGTTGTTTGACCAAGATGTTGATGGGGATTTACAAGAACATACAATAGTTACATTTTTAGTGAATTTGAAATCCATCCCAAATTAAATCCCTCTGGAGAGTATGTTTCCATTTTGTGAATTTGAATTCCCATGCCTTTCTACTAATTGGTTAATGAAGTGTTATTGAGGGAGAGAGCTCACAAGGGGGCAGCATTTTCTCCCCTTCTCTTTCACTCGTCAAAAAACCCTACACCCACCTTTTCATTCAAACTCTTGATGATTTTTCTTTTAATTTATGTGACTGTGGCTGAAGTTATGCACTATTTTCCACCAACAGATAGTGAAGTTGCTCAGGCCTTAATTGATAATCGCTCAGCTACTTATCTCTGACTATTACAGTGATGAAAAAATATAAGATGTGTGGAAATAAATTACTCAGGAGGAGAAATGGTTTTTATTTTCAGAGATGAAATAAAATTATAGTTACTAACAGTGGGGAGATTAATGATTTCAAAATTGTTATGAGTAATAATAAAAAGTAGTATAATTTTAACTTTAAATACATTTATTTGTATTTCACCTTTCAAAACAGATGTGTACAGAGTCATCTGACAGACAAAGCAAGGCAGAAGTCAGGAATTAACTGAACAAACATTCAACAGTTAGGCCAAACAGAGCAGTCTAAGGCTGAATAAAGCAGGGCTTAATGTAACACTAAAGATCAACAAATAAGTGCAAATGAAAGGAATGAAAGTGATAATACAGGCAAATCTTGAAAGGCAGAAAAAGCAATAATGTAATCCAAAGATTCCTTTTTATTATGTCCATCCTTCAGTTATAACATGACAAACACAAACAACTGACATCCGTATGTTTTGAAACCAGAAGAAAAAGAAAACACAAGCCTTTCAAATCAATGTAAGAGCGGGTCAGAGCGAAGATCCGCATAGAAAAGGCCATGAAGGAATATGAGGAAGAGGAGTGACAAAAGCGCACGGACCTGGAGTTGAAGTGTACGAGACCCTGCCACAGGAGATGAAGAACTGCTTCGATGAGAAGGACATTGGAATGCCACAAGAGGTTATGAGTATTATTGTGCATTAGTCCATTTATTTTAAATATTATCTATCATTAGTTATGTATCACCCATTCCTGACAAAGTTAAGCCCAACAGCACATAATGAAATACTTAACGTGTATCCAATCATTAGATCTGTCAAAGCATTGTCTTTATTACAGACACTCAGGAACATTGGATTCCCTATCTTCTTCAGTCTAGATTTTAATATGGGTTTGATGTTGCTGTGACATTATGTATCATGTTGGTAGCATATGATGGTCTGATATATTTATGTGACAAAACTCATTTCCTGTTCATACAGATGAAGCACAGTTTCCACTGATTAGCATGAATAGGTTGTGTACTTTGATGATGAATATATGCCTGAACAGGGTGAATGGTACGGTATACGTCTCCCTCTGAATGGTCAGAACAGTAGAAAGGTATAGTTGCGGTCCACTTATCATTGGCTTTTCCTCCACATTCTTTTGTGTATAAAATTATTTATTATATCAATCTGTGTGCTGCACTCCTCAATTATTTATAGCTGTATTTATATTTCTTATACATTTTTGTTTAATACTCAGAGCAATAGCAAACTAGAGTTACATTCTTGTATCTTTGATGATTTCCATGTGTAGGTAGTGCTTTTAGTGGGAAAAAAGGTACTTTTTTTATTTACTTGTTGGTGTGTGCACTGTGCGACCACTATCAGTTAATCATTAGTATAAGGTTCTAGATTACTAGAGTTAATAAAAGATACCAGAAGATAATGCTGATTTTCACTACATACTTTTACATTTATTGAAAAAACGACTTCAGTGTGTGTCACACAAACGAAGAGCCTCTACATCACCTTGTTCGTATCACATTGTCCAAAGTAGTGTCAAACTTTCAATACAGCAGTTCACTATATCAGAGAAAATGAATTTCCTTGTTTATCCAACACTGTAGTACTCTATGGTGAAAACACAGGCATGATTATCATTCATTCATTCATTCATAAGAATTTAATTTGCTCACTTCAGTGTTTGACAACACAACATATTCGATACACATCTTCACAAAATATGTATACACTGTCCATGAACAAACAGGAGCAGGAAGAAGAAAAACTTATAGAACCTGCCTACCTAGTTAACATTCGAGGGATGGACATCGAGGTGGTGCCAACCTACAAATATCTAGGTGTACACCTGGACAACAAGTTGGACTGGTCCCTTCACACAGATGCGCTCTACAGGAAGAGGCAGAGCCGCCTCTTTTTCTTAAGGAGGCTCAGATCCTTAGACATCTGCAATAAGATGCTGCAGATGTTTTCTCAGTCTGTGGTGGCAAGTGTGTTATTCTATGCTGCGGTCTGCTGGGGAAGCACTATAAAACACAAGGATACAAGGCGACTGGACAAACTAGTGAAAGGAGCTGGCACTGTGATTGGAACCAGGTTGGACTCACTGGGGGCTGTGATGGAGAGATGCACACAGAAGAAGCTAGAGGCCATTCTAAATTACACAGATCATCCACTTCACAACTTCTTTGTGGACCAGAGAAACAGCAGCAGTGGACGGCTCATCTCTATGCGCTGCAGAACTGAGAGATACAGAAAATCATTCATCCCTGCAGCCATTAGGCTTCATAACTCTCTAGCCAATGGGAGATGAGCTGACACACACCTGAATTACTTGTTTTATGTGATTTTCATAATTTTATCTGCCAGACAACTGAATTTCTCTTCGAAGATTAATAAAGTACATTCTATTCTAAATCCCCTCTTAAGACATACTTTTATCTCAGAGCCTTCCCAGATTTAATCTGAACTTTTTTTGACTTTATTTTATTTTAACTGTCTTAAGAAATATATTTCAAAAAATGTTTATTCCTTTAGAGTTCTTTTAGGGGAATTTTATGTCTTTTAAAATGTTTTATTTCTTTATCTTGACTTGTGTGTTTTTATGATCTGCCTGTTTCATTTTGCTGCCCATGTGAAGCACTTTGTAACTTGGTTTTTGAAAAGTGCTCTACAAATAAAATTATTATTGTTAATTATTATTCTATTCTATTCTATTCCCCTTAATTACTATCATTAGATTAATCTTACTTGTGCATTTATGTAAACATGACACTGTTGGATGTTTTGATTTATAACAAAAAATAATTTTACATACAATCCTACATGTTTTGCATGTTACAGGTTGTAAGAGTATCTTAAACCCCATGCATATCACAGCAGTGCAGTTGTCCTTGGTACAGTAAACTGTGACGTAAACCAGGAAGGTAACTAAGCACCAGACAGTTTGGCCATGTGAAGACAATTCAATTAAACACATTTTGACAATGAATAGTACACGTTTACTAAGATAATGTAGATTAAAGTTTCATATCTAGCTGCTCGTATATTTATAAGTACGTCACACAGGTGTTTGGTCTTCAGGTAAGCTTGACGTCACTCCAGGTTTTTCCTCTCTGTCCCAGGATGTGTCCAACTTCTCCCAACTACACTTCATGAGGAAGTCCCGCCCCCCGACAGAGCCGATTGGCTCAAAATTGAAACCACCGCGCATCGTTCAATTTGACTGGCTGCCATGGCTGTCAATCAAAGTGCGATCAGAGTTTGCGGTTAGGCGTCAGGTGAAACTAGGCTGTGAGGAAAAAGGGACAGATGAAAACTTACAACGTCGAACTTTCTGGAAAGTTTTTTCTACTATTTATGTTTTTAACTACCAAAGGAAACTTTTAAAACCAAGGGGCAACATTTAACAAGATGAAGAGCCTGAAGTATCGATTGAAAAAGCACGAAGTTACCATCACAGTAAGTTGTTTTGTCTTTATTTAACTAAGTTTTGCTGTTTTACTCGTATCTTGCTGTTGAACTGTAGCTTATAAACTTCTGATAGTGCTGTTCGTTTTGTCTGAACACCGGGGGGTTATTGTTTGTAACTCTGACCTCCTGTTCATAACAACCACATTAACGCGGTCTTGTTCCCACGGAGCCTGCTGCTGTGGTGTGTCGCTGGAAAACACCAGCAGTCAGTTTAAGCACCTGCACCTCTGCGAGGGCTGGATATGACCTGACACAGTTAAACTACACAGCATGCTTCCAGGTTCATGTTTTTCATGGCATGGCCTTAATCTATAGCAGCTGACCGTGTTCTTCTTTGTAAAGCGTGGCTGGGAAGAAAGCAAATCAGTGCAGCAAAGTGCCTGCTCCCTCCTATGGTTCCCTCTCAGTTGTTGGGAACAGCTTCACCCACACTCCCTGAATCACTGGCCAACATGCTTGTGTGTTAACAGTGTTGGACAGTAACAGAGTAAATTTACTTGAGTACTGTACCTAAGTACATTTTTTGATTATCAGTACTTTACTTGAGTATTATTTTTTGGGGGGAAACGTATTACTTTTACTCCACTACATTCAGAAGACAATTACTATACTTTTGACACCACTACATTTCTATCAGTGCTCTAGTTACTCACTACTTTAGCTTTGAAGTCAGCTCATGAATTTCCTTCTCTTTTCTGAAATCTGATCCCTCAGACAGTAAAATGTGTTTGTGTAATTCTGTTTGTCTCAGTGGTTTAGTCGTACCTGTATATCATGCGTCTCCATGGCTGAACGTGGAGCAAACACAGAGCAGATTTCACTCAGATCAGGCAGTTCATGTAGAGGTGGTAATGATGGCTATAATTCTCAACCTGAGCACCCATGGGCATATCTTCAGCCCGTGTTAGAGGTTTTTGAAATGAAGAGTGATACGTATCATTTGAAATGTTCTCCCTGTTTCCCACTCTGCCCAAATATACAAACATTCATTATCCAACCTGAGAAAGCGTGTTGAGCTACGTAACATTTGTTTCATTCCAGATGAACATTTCAAACTAAGTTGTCTGTGCTTGGAGTAACTTAGTTTCTGTTTTTATTCCATGGTATAGTTTTTAGAGATTTCAAGTAATGGTTTCCAAATAAACATAATGTAAGTGAATGTACTCCTATGTATTCTTGACTGACATCATGCTTTGTGAAAATACAAAGTGTTGAGATATTTTTAAAAGTATTTTGAATACTTCAGTACTTTTAAAAGCAAGTACTTCAGTACTTTAACTCAAGTAATAATCTGACAGAACAACTTTCACTTGTATTGGAGTAATATTTGAAATGGAGTCTCTATACTTTGACTTAAGTGATGAAGCTGTGTACTTTGTCCACCACTGGTACTATCAAGATAATATATCCCAATCTGTACAGGATGGGGTCAGAAATACAACCTTCCTTGAATTAACCTAGCTCATAAAGAGATGTCAGGTCTCTTGTAGGTTGAAGGCTTGTTTACCATTTCAATAGTTAGCTGAAACTGATGCAGACAACTGGTCGGAATGCAGTAAAAAAAGCCACTAGTGTTCATGTCAAAACTGTTGTAGGGGAATCAAAATGGCAATTTACCATCATTGTCCCCTTGAATAATGTGGGAAATGTCATCCCAGTAATTAACTCCTCAATAAAATGTTTCCAAATTGATTTTTATTTCCTAACAGCCCAGATCCTACATAAATCATAATCAATCTCACAAAAGACTTATAGAAGTAGCAAATTATTTCAGTTAGTTAGCTGGAATTCAAACATATCTGAAATATTATTCTATTTCAGAAATAGTTGGTAAATTCAATAATAAAAAAAAAATGTTGAATGAGTTTTATCCTTGTGGAGTTATTAAATAGTCTGTTACAATGTTTTGTCTACTGCATTATTATTGCTTAAGGATATCACTTTTCAGTGTTACTCAAATACAGCACCAAACTAGGACAGCTATTTATGATTTTTGTCATAAAGCTATCTCTCAGTTTGTGCCAAAGTGCTTTTGTTGGTTGTAAAATCTGATCAGTTAACTATTAAAGGCACAGTGTGTAATATCTTGCAGCAACCTAAAGTCTAAATAATCGCAGGGCAGCATTTGTTATTTCCTTGTTTACCTCATGAACTAACATTGGAGTGGATAACATTCTGATAACTGTGCTGATAACACAAAGCAATCTTCCATCTCTGTATAACTTTTCTAGTTACTGTTTGAATTGGACAAGTTTGATGAAAAGAAAAATGCCAATACTGGTTTGGTTAGCTTCAAGAATCAGAACTGAGGCACCTTGTGAGATGGATAGATATCTTCATATCTTTATAAACAAGGCAGAAAGAAGTGAATGTAGCTTAGTACCTAATGTTTCAATGTAAAAAGAAGAAGCCACCCATTGTTTGCACTTAGATAAAAGGAAGTCAAAGCTATCAGTCAGAACTGCTCTTGACCTGCTGGGTATGTGTCTCCTTTCCTCCACTGAGACTGCAACTATGTACTGTACTGTACTGTATCTAAGGCCCAGAAACGAACACACTGAGGCAGCAGGCTGAAATATATGTTGCATGTTTCTGTAGCTTTTTGAAATAACACCATGTCCCTCCTACAGTCAAGGTATACTGAGTGATGCGTTTACACTTCCCCCTTGCACGGTCCCCAAATTTTGCTTTTGTTTTACAACATCAACCATCCTTGCATTTGTTGCATTTAGCTAACTGTGCATGACAGGTTATGGCACAGTTTATTTATTGGAGGGATGAGACCTAGGAAGGCTCCTCTAGCTGCCATGGCTCCATGGATACACTTTGTGTCCCTGCAGGAATGTTACAGGGATTTTTGGTCCAACTTAAGTCTGCATGTGTAAGAACCAGGAGTCCTGAATACACATCATAGTTTTGATGTGTAATATCCTTTAAGTCCAGGCTTTTAAACTATGTTTAGTTAGATTGTCACATGCTGTAAAATTAAATTACTTCCTCACAATTCATGAATCCATCGTCTAAACTTTCCTGAAAAGACAGTCATTACAATTCTGCACAGTTCAACATGTAGTGGGTGTTTGGCACTGCTCTCTGTTCTCCGCTCCCAGCAATTACCATGAGAAAGGCACAAAGGCAGAGGAGCTGTGTGTGGTAAATTATTTGGCCCTTTTTAAAGGGAGCAGCCTTTCAAGAGTAAAATGGTATTGTATCTGCATTGACAGTTGCCTCACCCCTTCGACATGAAGCAGAGGCAACCTTTTCGAACTCAGCCTGTTTTATTTCTCCCTTCAGCATTTTCAGCATTTTCAGCATTGTTTGAGTAAAAAGCAACCTCAGGAGAAGCTTGAGGAGTTGCTGTGGAGGAAAGTGATGCAACATTTAAACGGCTCTGAGTTAGGATTCTGGCTACATTCCTCTGAGCAGGCAGATAGAGTATGATAAGCAGATAGTTGGAGGTACCTTTACAGACTTCAGTTTAGGTCAAAACCCTGTATTTAAAGCAAAAGATGAAGGCAGAATTACCACTAAGTATATTTTGGATCGTTAGCAGCTGCCTTAGTTCTACAAGACCTTTGTTTTAACCAATAAATCTGACCAGTAACAGTCTGACATTGGAAATATAGTCTCACTGTATGGCTGAGATGTTTCCTAATTGTTATTATGCCCATGAGGCAAACTTACTCTTCCCTGGTTGGGTAACTGATTACAAAATCAAGAAAAAAAAACTTCATTTTAAAAGTGGAGAGGGAGAGAGGGAATCATATCAACACAGTGTATCTGTCCAGGGCACACTGGCACAGGGTAAACTTCTTATCTCATGCAGGAATTTATGAAGAGAGATTTCCTCTGTTTTATGTCATTCTTTCATCACTCTCCTCTTAGGTTTACCATTTCAAATTGTTGGGGAAAGCTTATTGCAGCCAAAAAATGCTAACATGCTTGCCAAACCATGTAGGAAAACAAAGCTGAGCACCTTGTCACCAGGAAACAAAATGCCAGGGTCTTTTCTCACCATCAGGCAGGATGAGGATTTGAGAGCTGGCCCGGGTTTTATAGGCAGGGCTCCAGTTTTTGTTTGTCTTGCAGATTATTTTTCTCTTAAAGAGTGATTGATGACAATGCAACCTATGTCTAACATTTGCAACCAGAAAGAAGACCAGGTCGAAATATTTTTTAGATATGACAGAGGGAAGTATTTTAGCAGGCTGCATTATGAACATTTTACTTTTTATGTTTCTGATAACTTCATATTGCCTTATAACCCTGGCACAGTGTATCGCTCTAACTGTAGGTTAACTTGTCGATACCATCAGAAATGATATATTTTTCATATATTTATGAAAAACCTGTTTGTTGTAGAGTGTCTTATACTAGAGATGTTCAGAGGGAAGTCCTGTGGGGACAACCCTCTCTTTCTTCACAGCAGAGCGTGTGATCTGCCCCCAAACAGCCCTCACCTCAACTTGTATTGAGAGCAAGGAGGGGAGGGGACCACGGCCAAGGCTGGACTGGCAATGTAGCATATTGGGCATTTCCCTCGTGGGATGATGCACCAAGGGGCTGGTAGGCTAACGTGCGTCATCATCAGGTGCTCAGATCAATACGCAAAAAAGTTTGGGATGCAAATGTGTGAAAGGGGGACTGCTGCATCTTTAACATGTTGTGCAACTGCAGTACAAACCATCCTGCAGCCACAGGAGGAGATCTGTGTACTAGATAACTAGAGTTATAGGCTGTAGCTATAAGCTCAACACTGCTAGGCTAAATAGTTAGTGACATCAGCCCGTATCATTAAAATGAAAGCTGAAGTCTAATGGTGTGTTCACACCTAACTACCATGCTATTCACGCGAATACAGACGCGAGAATGTTTTGTGTTTACTGGCTCTATTCGCTCAAATGACTAGCTCAATTCACGCTGCAAAATCGCGTGTAAATGAGTGCTCAAGACGCAAATATTCGTGAGAGAGAGGCGGGGCTCCCACGCCACAGCAGTCTGTTGTTATCAAACACGGTTGAGCTTGCGGACATTGAATGGGGAAGCCAGTTATGCATAAGGAGGCAGAGTTAACTTCCTACTCCAACCGATAGCATGATTCAACTGACAAAGTTTTCACAACTTACCAGATAATCATCCTCACTCTCTGTCCTCACAGTGAGCTCCTGTTTATTCCTGATCCCATAAAAACAGGTAGAGTCACAGAGTTTGGGGAAGCTGTACGTACAGAAATATAATCAAAGTGTCCCATATATTCCAGATGAGGGAATCTCCGCTGGTCCAAACGTCACACAACACACGTCACTGAGTTATTATCTGCATGCTGTGAATCTCGCAAATCGAATGAATTTGCGTCATTCACACGAATGATTCGCATCATTCGATTTGCGCCGACAGACCACTACTCGCATCTCTACATTGACAAGCCGGTCCTTATCGACATTAAAACACAGAACAAGCCCCAGAGGTAGCCGTGATAAGACTAACCCTCACCCTGTACGATTTGGATCTTTTGTCTGAATCTTGTTTTTGACTGATTCTGTCTGAACACCTTGGCTGACCATAAACCCAGACTTCCATAAGCACAGATGTTAGGAACATTTCAGTGTCCTCAGAGTTGGCTGTTACACACAGTTTGTACAGAGACAGAGACAGGAGTGGGCAGTAGAGCTTTGTGAGGGAAATATGAGGAACTGGATTTCTTAGTTGGTTTGGGTATTAGCCCAAGCTGTCCCACACTCGGTCTGTTGTCACAACAAACATGTGCAAATTGGTTCATATTAGTGTCCGAGTGAGAACAATCCTGGAGTAGACTGTCAATTGTTCATTCTGAAACCTAAATGAAATGTGTCTTTCTGAGACAGATAATCCAAGGACCTGCCAGATCTCAGTGAAATGAAAAGAAAACGGGGCTGGCTTTGTAAGGCTTGTGTTTGTTATTTCAGATTATTTTTCTTGTTCCAAAGAGCCATCTCTCAAGAGCTTTGTTTATACTCTGTCTGCTGAACAGGAACAAGCAGTTCTATCTTTTCAGCATTGATTCCCTGTGCAGTATTGATTGACATGCTCACGTATTTGTTGTGATGGGGTATTTCAAATGCCACATCACATAAGTGATGCTGACTAACTTCATGTAGAGTTTAGCCTTGACTCATGGAAAAAGGTTATCTAGAAAAAAAATCACCCCCCTCACAGTGAGAGTACATCGAGAAATTAGCTATTCAGACTACACTCTTCTTTTGTACCAGGCTGTAAACATGTTTATTTCTGCTGTAAAGATCGTCTTCTTCCCATTCATGTGTATGTGACTTCTGGTACTTCCGGAGCCAGCATCAAGCGGATCCTCCATGAACTGCAGCTTTTAACACTTCTGCATTGACTGCATTGATTTTTAGACTGGAGGTTGTCGCTTGGCTGCAACATATTGTATACAACACACTTTGTGCTTGAGAAACTACAGTAAATAAGAGCACTTCAATGGTGGAGCATACCGAGCACACAGACCATGTAATATGTTGTGCCACTGGTTTCTCAATTGGCAGCCATGATGTGTTAAAGGCAAGGCAAGGGAAGGGAACTTAATTTGTATAGCGCATTTCATACACAAGGGCAACTCAATGTGCTTTACATTAAAGTATTGGAAATATTCAGACAAGCATAAAAGAGCTCAATTAAAATGACAAATATAATAAAACATGGATAGGAAAAGGAAAATTAGAAATATATTAAGAATCAAACTAAAATTAGCATTTAAAGCAAGTTAAAGTAAGCTAAAATTGGAAGGCATTGGCAAATAACAAAGTCTTAATCTATTCAAGGAGCATAGAATTAGGCCTGCACAATATTAGAAAGCATGCACTGTGCAATAAAATTGTTCAATATTGCAATAATGATATGAAGAGTTATAAACAAAAATGTAATGGTGCTGATCTTTATGTTTTACAAAATACCTGTGTTGCCAAACATGTCTCTCCTGAACCCAAAGGAAGTCCAAAAAGCATCAGAAGGGTGCAAAAGCATTGCCCCCCAGGCCTCCATCCAGTAGATGACAGAGAGAGCAATGCCTGCTTCAAAAAATAATTAGATTTATTGAGATTCAGACTGTCAAGATGAGTTCAATTCGGTTCATTGTGCAGCCCAAGAAAATGTTTTCTTTACTGGCTTTGGTTTTTCAATATTCTCAGTATTCTCCTTAAATTAAAGTAAATTGTAGTTTCAAAATGATTATACTTTCTTTGAAATCTGCTTTTGTAATAAGAGAAATGCACTTATTGTTTGACTGATTACACTTTACTTTGGTTTGTAACTCCTAATGCAACCCTTCACGCAGAACAGCGTGTGAGTAATGTGTAAATGTGTGTGATGCTGAGGCAGTGGGTTGAAATGAAAGCCACTCAGAGCCACCCATTTGGACCGCATGCGTTCAGGGTTAATCAGACATGCTGGTTTGTGCAGCACTCCCTGTGGTGTAAAAAACAAACTCTTATTTGTGCTTATGTTTGCAAATACATTATAATCAGATTATGATCATCAGTCAGAGAAAGGCATTATTCTGATGAAGGTCATTTTCTTTTTCTCCAGTGACTGCTCCTTTAAGATTTCAATCTATTCATCTAAATGTGGCCAATTCATAACAAATATTATCTCAAAACATTCAACAGAAAGATGATGTACTCTTTGTTAAATTATTTAGTTTTATTATTCTAATCTGACTGTGCCAGGTTCCTCCTGATTTCCATCAACAGCCTGATCTGTCCGTCACGATGCGTTGCCTCTGAGATAAGAATGTCTTTTGCAAATGCTGGAAAATAGAATCTCAGAGCTGAAGTTTTCACTGTAGCTTTATCATGTGATAATGTTTTGAACTGAGGAGGCAGGATGCTCAAAAGTGTCAGACGGCTCCTTACAGCACAGGAATGTTTTGTAACAACAGTAGTTGACCACAAGAATATCTTTGGCTTGTTGCTAGGTGTGAGATACTCAACTGAGACTATGATTCATGACGCTGCGATCACAATATGTTTTTCACGATTCTTTTGAAGGTGTAGGTAACCCAGTTTATGTTGGAGCTTTAAAGATAATTTGTGATGCTTTTATTTTCCCCTTTGTTCTGCCTTGTACCTTCTTTTCTTCCAGTTTTGATAAAAAATGTTCTTTTTCTTTAAAATGACACAACAGCCCCACAGTCGTAGTTAAGTCAATAAAACAGCTAAAGAATGATCAACAGTAAGTTTGATTTATTAGCATCCCAGAAGAGACACACTATCTTTAATTGTCCTAACATGATGTCTTACCTCTCTTTTTCTCCACTACCTGCAGAGATAGTGTGGAGACAATGTTTACTTTATTTTGATAGCGGATGTAATCACATTTGAATTATAGAAGAAAAACGCTACAATGGTTACTTCAGTTTCTGCACCATGACATTTTAATCTCTGGAAGAGAGGCATACTTGGATCAAGATGATTTCATCAAAATGTCTTTCAATAATACAATTTATATCTGACATGTCTGACTGAGATTTAGTTTGACTTGGCGCTGAGCAGAATCACATTCACTTTGTTATTAGAGAGGTTATTTGAGGGGAATAACAATGATTTTCAATGGTTAAAGCTCGCTCCTTTCTGTCCCTGCCTCATCACCTCACAAGTGTGCTCATAGTAGTGATTTGCTACACACTACTAATGTTCTACTAGTGTGTTGCAAAGTTAATATTGAAAATAATAGTTTGTTGTTATTTATCTAAACTCAAGTTCTAATTGTTAAATTTCTGGTTTTGCACACTTTAAGGAAGTTCAGAGTTTGAGTCTAGCACGTTTAGATTAATAGCATTGCTCGCCATTGTTGACACTACGATTCAAGTTAATGAGGATCTCATTTCTTGCTCTGGGGCACTTTATTAAGGAGAATTTGTTTAGACCTGAATCCTGCTTTTAAAGATTTAAATCTACATGCTGAGGGCAGAGGTGTTATGCTAAATCTAAAGTTATTCCAGTCAACAAGGAGTCAGTGAGAGATTTTATTTGTTCATCCTTGTAAACGTTCCTGCCTGTAACAGTAAAGCGTCAGTCTTCATGCTTTTGTTATCCCATATTTTTTCTGCTCCCGCTGTTTTGGTTTGACAACGTCTATTTCTGGAGCATTTTGCCGCTGTAGTTCTCTACAATAGTCTGTGAAACATAATTGAGTGAGGCTCAGACTTGTTAGTGTTCTCCTGCTGCACCTGGTGATCTAGTTTTAACACAGTCTCAACACTAAACCAATACTGATCGTCAAACCAGTCATTTACTTTGGAAAACCTTCATCAGTGCAGGGTTCACACTCGCCTAATGAAAGGCTTCCTCGGACAAAGACACAGCACAGTGTAATAAAAAGGGTGAATCGGGGACAAAGCTTTCATTAAAGTCTCTGCTGCCTCTCCTCTGTAGTCAACCTTGACTCTCGGCTTGGTTATATTACAGCCTCAAGCAGCATTATGTGAATCACAGCTTTAATGGCAGCAAGGCTACTTGATGTTCCTGCTGGTCTTGTATTACTTTCCCGTATGTTTTTTGGTGCAGCATTTTGGAGAACGAATGAAGTCTCTTTTGTTTTCCTGCTTTTTTGTTCTGCTGATCACACCTTTCCTTTCTGCTCACCTCTCCCCCCACAGCCGAGCACCTGAAGGGTGAAATGTTAGAGCCTCCCTCACCCTTGAAGTGGTTTTATCTTACAAAAAAGAGAGCAGGGTGTGGAGGAGCTGGTGATTGCAGGGTACGGTAGAGGAGCCAGGGTTAGGCTGTATTGTTTAGAGGTTGACCTCATCTTTGATTTCAGTGTTTTTTTTTAAAGGAGAGTGATGGGGGCCTGATGGCTTCAAGATTGTTGAGTAATTTACTCCTACAATATCTCGGCCGTTGAAAGCCTCAGCACTGTGAACAGCAGCATTTATTTCACATGGTAGGAGGACAAATGTATTCTTTGTTATAAAATTCTTCAAAAAGTAGTTGCATGTTACACATTGATTTTTCCTCCTTAAAACTCCTAAAGAATCCAAGTCAGGACTGTGGGAAGATTATACTCTAGGCATGGGTTTGAATTTTCAAATATTGGACTACATATCATCAGTTTTTTTTCTCCAATGATTCATACCAGCACCTGGTTGTTGTGCTGTAAAATCGCCGGTCAGTAGCTATAGCACATTTAAAAGCTTAAGATTACTGGGACTGGGAATGTGCAGATACACATATTCCTACAAAACTGAAGTACATCACTTTCAGTTCTGTGCAGATGCGTACTGAAACAGTTTTGTGCAAAGCTAAATGTAATTCAAAACCAATGTCCGGACTGGAAAACGGGAGCACACCACACATACAGCATTATGTAGACCGCGTTATAGGCTACTGGAACATTGGTTTCAGTACAGGGACTTTCTCAGCAAATCACCTCTAAACAGACTGCGTTTCAATACGGTTTTACCTGCTGTGAACTCAAACAGTGATCTGTTCATTCTATTTGATTTAACCTTTATTTAAAGCTAGGGTTGGTAGTCACGGAAAACTAGCATGAATTTGAATGTAGCATTTCCTTCCCCCCCTCCCCTCGGAGCTCCTCCAAAACGACGCCCCCGCCCACATGCACGAGCGCTGCTGATTCGTGACCATGTGATCGTGACTGATTCAAAACCGGTCCTCTGCATCGTTTGTGTTTTGCACTACGTCAACTCATGTCTCACTCAGTGGTAAGAAAACACTAAAACATTATCATAGTGAAAGTTAAAAACACAAACAAACATGAAATGTACGGGCAGGAGGCGGGCGGAACGGCAGGATGGGATTTGATTGGTTTAATAATTTGGCTCCTGATGGCAGGGATTGGTTGGTGTTTTCCCAGGTTTACTCTGGCTTTAGATAGCGGCTTTTTTTTCTCTCTTTTTTAAGAACACATTATGTATTGATTGCCATCAGGACATAAAGATCATTTTAACCATTTTAACAAAAAGTGTATCTAAATCTGACTACCAACCCCAGCTTTAACCAGATCATAACCCATTGAGATCAAGATCTCTTCAAGGGTGACCTGGCCAAGAGGTCGGTAGCACACGTCATAGTAAATATTAAATGATCCTGAGCAGATTAAAGACAATAAGTTCAAAAACATACAATCATTTAAGAGGTGCAAGCTTGTTTCCTGTGATCATCGGTGTGCGTGTTGTTTCCTTTACTGTACTGAAATGTACTGAACTGAGACTTTTAGTCTTTGTCTTCGGGTCTATTCAAATAATCACTGAACAGTTTCCATTGAATATCGTTTCGTCATTTTGCTTGAAATGCCCATCCCTACAATACTTGAAGAGGCATGTCAGTGCACAAGATAGGATAAGAGATAAGATATGCGTCATTGTTAGGCCATTGGGAGAAATGATCTTGTTACAGCAGCTCACAACAGGGAAAGAGGGACTGACTACTGAATACAACAATATTACCAAAGTGAAAAAATAGAATGATAAAGGTAGAAACGGTCGAGGCAGATGTGTGTCTAACATGAGTCTGGTTCTGCTGGAGGTTTCTGCATGTTAAAGGAAGTTGTCGGCCCAAAATTTTCGGTGGCTGAATTTTTGGTGCATCCCTACTTTCTGTGGTTGAATTTCTGCTCATTTGGATAGTATTCCATTACCTTTGTGCTTTAATCATCACTGAGTATGCTGCATAACTGTAAAGTGTCGTTTTTGCAGGTTTAGATGAGTTTCATATGAATAATTCTGCTCTATTTTGTTGTCCTGTTACCTTCTGACACAGTTATCATCTTAAAGTCCTGTTGTAGTCGACCTGGATCACGTATTCGGGAAGTTTGTAGCTTACACATGGATTAAAATTCTCAGTCTCAATAACTGATTTACGTCATTTGGAAAATGAGAGCGTCTCCTCTGCAACACCTTCAGTCAGCTGGTTCACATCCAAACATGCTTAAAACTGAAAACACTTGTTTGGCAGAATGTTGTTAAGTAGTTGTGTTGAACGCTTACAAGACTTCAAGTCAAAGTATTTAGTAAGTTTACAACTGTAATTGAAGTAGATAAATAAACCGTCTTTCATATTAATTCATGCTTCATTTGCCTTTATCTTAAAATAAGCCCTATGAGAAAGAACAGTTTGTGTATAATAAATCTGATATTGTTTATTATAATACAGATTGATGTATTGCTTGTGTTTGTTGAAAAATACATGAGAAGAGGACCTTGAAAAAATAATCGCATATTAAATCATAATCGCAATATTAAGGAAAAAAATCGCAATTAGATTATTTTCCAAAATCGTTCAGCCCTAGTATACTGTGTACATGTCCTTAGGCTAAAGGCATGTACACAGTATACTCCTTTTTTAGATGAAAACCTTTGGGAAGTGACTGATAGGCAGGAAAAAAATGCTCTTACATGTGTGGCATGGTGGGTTGATAGTCGGGTAGTTTGATTTGGTGTCAAAATTTTCAGTCCAATTAATTTTTTTTGCTTTAATCCCTGAGCTTACATCCATAATCGATTGGCAACAGCATGTCTTTGTTCATGCCAATAAAGCAAATTGAATTGAATTGAGTATTTCTGATCCATACAATCCTTAAATGGTCCGGAGTCGGTATATCATGTTTTATTTTCAGATTAGCGGATGTTGCATGGATCCTCGTGCCTGACTTCCTGTCCAGGTTGTTCTTTTATGTGCAAATTGGCACGTGCTAGGCCCAGGCTCTGTCGAAAATAGACTTGAAGCGTATCTCTGACGGAGCGGCACAGGGGCACGCTCCCGAGACAGAGCTGAGATGCGCTGTGGTGCTCTCTGTGGACCCTAGAGCATTGACTAGAATGCGAATGTATCGGCTGCGCAGTGTGTGGTGCAGCCATAACGTAACGCCACACATCCTGTGGACCCGAGGTTTGAGTCCTGTCTGTAAAATGGGACTGGATCTTATCCTGTCTTGATGTTGGGTCTTTGTTAATAATATAACATAGAGTACGGTCTAGACCTGCACTGTTTATAAAGCTTCTTGAGATAACATTTGTTGTGATTTGGCACTATATAAATAAAGATTGATTGATTGAAACATAGCAAAGATATATGAATTTACACTTTTTACTCATGGATAAATCAACTATTACACTGAGAAATGGCACAAGGTTGTAAAAACACACAATGTCTGTTTGCCCTTTTTTTTATCCATTCAAGGAGCGATGCCCTGGACAGTTATAAGTGGACGATCAGTCTCATTGCTGTCTGGTGTGACCCCTCTTAATAATTTCTTTGTTTTCAGGGAAATAACTTTTTTTTTTTCATAAATGGTCAAATACATTTCCCTCATCCCCTGTACAAGCCAGAATTACAGGGTCATTGGGTGCTGCACACGTGTGTCGGTGCAGCTTAAGTGGCTGGACATGGCATACAACAGCAGGCACTAATTCTAGCTTGCATGTGTCATCAAAACTGAAACCATTACGACAACAATAGTGATCTTTCTGTCTCCGAACATGCCTGCAATCACAAGCAATTTTAACCCTGGGGTTACACTCAGCGTGCCTGCAGCCTGCTATTTCTGTGAATCCTTCAACAGTGCAGCGGCATGGTATAGGATAACCAGTGTATTCTACCAGCAAGTAGATGTGATGACATTCTCCATAAAACTCAAAAGATGTGATGTCTGCTCAGTCTGAATAAGTATTCAAAAATAGCAATATTGGAGACCGAAGAGAAATGTGCTTATTTTATATTATTATTTTATATTATTTAGTTTATTTTATAATGATAAATATGGCCCGAGACTGTTTTATTTCATCCTGACCCCTGAGGAATCTTCTAAAGCTGAGAGGGAGTTCTTAAGGCCCTGAGGATCTCCTGAACATGATTAACTTGAAACGTCCTTCACCAAGTTTATGCTTTAAGTTGGAGGGACCCAGCAGGCGTTCTTATTCCTTTGCTGATGGAGGTTAAAATATTTGGGATTTTAAAAAGACTCACCCTCTCTTCATCATTTTCAAACTCAAAAGTGAGTTTGAGTTTGGTATTGACTGGATGTTTACTGAGTTTATGCTGGGTCAGAATACAAGGCTGTATGAATCTCCCCTGACAAGTGCCTGTCAGATTGAATTACTGGCCTGTCTGTTGTTCTGTCTGGAAGATGTTTTTCTTTGTAAACAATGAAGCAGAGACTGCTGTCGCACATGAAAAAAGTGGCTGTCAAAGCAAACAATTTTTCTTATTCAAAGCATTTTTCCATTCATCCACTGTTGCTGTACTTGACTGTAAAATTGCTCAGTTTTGTTGAACTACATAACACGGAAGCTAAAGATGTTATTCATGATTCATTGTCAGAAAATATTCGCCATGTTGTCCTTTATACTATTGTACAAGATGTATACCAGTTTATTTTGACTTTTATAGAGACAGCTTTATGCAATCTGTCCTTTCAGGCGAGCACATCGATGGCATTGACTGAAATGTCTACTTCATCAACACCGATAAAAAAGTGAAATTATCTTTCAAATAGGCTGAGAAGATAACTGATGCTGGGCAGAAGATTAGTTTAGGATTCTGCGTGTGGCTCTTACAATCTGCAGTTGTGATACAATCCCACAAAAAAAAGAAAACAGGCGTGGAGAGAAGAATTTTTTTGAGTGTCTGAAATTGAACATTTTTTGTGGGGAGGGGTGAACGCTATCTGTGAAGTTTTCTTAACTCCTGACGTAGTGCTTGAATGTCACCTTGGCTATACCTTACAGTCCAGGTTTAGAAACATGGTTAAATGTAGAAGTGCTTTATGGATGTGCTGTAAGGACACACGTTTACCATGCCGACTAATAAGAGAAGTCATATATATTAAGGCATGCTTTATTCGAAAGCAAGGCAAATGTTTTTCTGTGACGCAGTGATGTATAAGTGAATGCATACTCAGGGGAGCTCACATCTGTTCCAGGTGACACAAAAAGGCATGTACAGTATGATAATAGTTTGTGTCAGAGGCACATTGCCAGTTGATATAATTCAATTTTAGGTTTTGCGTTCACAGGATTATACAATAATGGTATGAGATACATATGTCCGCGCCTTTTATATAGTGGCATCAACAATGCACATATGATTAGATAAAAAAATGTAAACAAATCCTTCCACATTGGAAGGATTTCACCTGCTGCGGGCAGACAGGATACAGGAGAGCAAGGCTGAACTAACTGGTGAAGAAGGCCAGCTCAGTCCTGGACCCTGTGGAGGTGGTGGCTGACAGGAGAATTATGGCCAAGTTGTCGTCTTTGATGAACATTTTTTTTCTACATATATTCTTCAGGGTTCCCGTGCGTCCTGGAAAACCTGGAAAACCTGGAAAACAGTTGACCAGTTTTCCAGTACTGGAAAACACCTGGAAAATGGGAGAAAAAGTAAAATGTCCTGGTAAATCACATATAGTCCTGGAAAATTATTCAAACATGGCTGCGTGCGACCTGACCCGATTAACAAAACACATCCCCATTCATTGAAAGTTGAGTGCACGCTGTGCTGGAAAAGACAGCGACACTGTGCAACTTTTTTCACATCTTTTCTCCTTCACTTCATAATCATGCATTCACAGAAAACAGGGGTATATTGTTTATGTTTTATGGTACATTTGGCTCAATTACCGTACTCTAGCTCAGTTGTTCTCAGAGTGGGGTCCTGGGACCCCTGGGGGTCCGCGAACCATAGCGTGGGCGTCCGTGAAATAATTTGAATACATTTCTAGTAAATTATAAAATTGTGCTGTGTCATTACAAAACAGCATATACACCATTGTTATGATACCATTTGGTGGCTCGAAGGGATATGTGAGTCTTGCCACTGTTAATTTTCTGAAAGTGATTAAGATCAATTACTTGAAAAGTATAAATGCTGTCATGTTGAGTCCACAAGGAATGAAATGACCCTCTGTTTTAAAGTATACAAGTTGTATACTTGATTCAAATTAAAGTGTTATCTGTTTATCACTATGGTACAGGTCTGAAGTATTTACATTGATACGTTTTACAATACAAGTAGTTCCAAGGGCAACTAAGAGTGCAAATGGTAAGCATGTGCTTTAGTGATGGGAAGTTGGGCTCTTTTCAGAGAGCCGGCTCTTTCGACTCCCGAACGGCTCTTAATTTAGGATCTTTTGTAGCTGTATGTTTTACCTTAACTTTGCAAAAACTAATGGTTTGTGTACGTACAGTGTTTTTCTGAGAAGCCTTATAATTGCCCAATTGTGTGCATTTATTGTGTTACAAAATCATTCTCACCCTGATCCTAGGGTTATGATTAGGGTTATGATTATGATTATGATTAGGGTTAGGGTTATGTTTAGGGTTAGGGTTAGGATTAGGGTTATGTTTAGGGTTAGGATTAGGGTTACGGTTAGGGTTAGGATTAGGGTTATGGTTAGGATTAGGATTAGGGTTAGGGTTAGGATTAGGGTTAGGATTAGGGTTAGGGTTAGGATTAGGATTAGGATTAGGGTTAGGATTAGGGTTAGGGTTAGGATTAGGATTAGGGTTAGGGTTAGGATTAGGGTTAGGGTTATGATCAGGGTAAGGGTTAGGGTTAGGATAAGGGTTAGGGTTATGTTTAGGGTTAGGATTAGGGTTAGCGTTAGGGTTAGGATTAGGATTAGGGTTACAGTTAGGGTTAGGATTAGGTTTAGGGTTAGGATTAGGATTAGGGTTAGGGTTAGGATTAGGGTTAGGGTTAGGGTTAGGGTTAGGATTAGGATTAGGGTTAGGATTAGGGTTAGGGTTAGGGTTAGGGTTAGGGTTAGGGTTAGGGTTAGGATTAGGATTAGGATAGGGTTAGGGTTAGGGTTAGGGTTAGGATTAAGGTTAGGGTTAGGATTAGGGTTAGGGTTAGGATTAGGGTCAGGGTTAGGATTAGGGTCAGGGTTAGGGTTATGATTAGGGTTAGGGTTAGGATTAGGGTTAGGGTTAGGGTTAGGTTTAGAACCAGAACTAAACTTAAGCATACAGAACCAGAACCAAACTTATGCAAAGAGAACCAGAATCAAACTCATCCAGAACCAAACCAGAACCAAACTAGAAACGAACTAGAAACGAACCAGAACCGAACCAGAACCGGACCAGACCCGAACGAGAGCCCTTCCAGAACTGAACCAGAACCGGACCAGACCCGAACGAGAGCCCTTCCAGAACTGAACCAGAACTGAACCAGAACCGAATCAGAACCGAACCAGAACCGAATCAGAACCGAACCAGACCCGAACCAGAACCGAACTAGAACCTACCAGAACTGAACCAGAACCGAACCAGAACCGAACCAGACTTGAAACAGAACCAAACCAGAACCAAACCAGAACCGAACCAGACCCGAACCAGACCCGAACCAGACCCGAACCAGAACCATACCAGAACTGAACCAGAACCGAACCAGAACCGAACCAGAACCATACCAGAACCGAACCAGAACCGTACCAGAATCGAACCAGACTTTAACCAGAATCGAACCAGAACAGAACTGAACCAGAACCATACCAGAACAGAACCAGAACCGAACTCAAGCAAAGTGAACCAAAACCAGGACCAAACTCAAGCAAACAGAACCAACTAAGGTAAACAGAAACAGAACCAACTCAAGCAAACAGAACCAGAACCAAACTCGAGCAAACAGAACCAGAACCAAACTCAAGCAAACAGAACCAAACTCAAGCAAACAGAACCAACTCAGGTAAACAGAAACAGAACCAACTCAAGCAAACATAACCAGAACCAAACTCAAGGAAACAGAACCAGAACCAAACTGGAGCAAACATTATTAATGTCCTCAGGTCGGCATTGAGAAAAATCAGATGCCTCAGCTTGGATGGGCTGATCCGATTTCTCCTCTCAGTGAGTATTTGCCCGGTCTTCAAGAAGACGCTCTCTGAAGGAACAGATGTAGCCACGATACACAGCCTCCCCTCCATCGCCTGAATCCTATATCCTCACATGTGATTGGCCGCATGGCCGCCATGCTGACCAATCAAAACAAAGTTCTGCTGTGAGCAGAGCTGGGGCTGAACACTGTGGCTTTCAGAGCCGCAGCTTTTGATCATGACATCACTAATGTGCTTAATCTGTGTTACAATTATGAGGGGGCCATGGACAATTTTCTCCCCTGTAAGGGGTCCCTGGCTCCAAAAAGTTTGAGAACCCCTGCTCTAGCTAGCAGGAGTGCAAACTCCCGATAGTGAAAACAAACGGAACAAAAAGAGCGACACAGCTGCACAGAAACTCCACGTTGTAGACATCGCTGATCATAATAGACATCGCCATGCAGGAAGACAGTTTACATTTTTTTAAATCTCTGAGAGATCTTCAAATACAGAGTGCGTCTTTACACCGGTGAGATTTTTTCAGAGTTTACGGTAACTGAAATAAAAAAACGTGACATTTTCTTTGTTTTATATCGACCACTTAGCAGGATGAATATCATGATTAAGCAGGTATATTTTGAGTTTGAGTTGAGTTGAGAAACATTTGTGGCCATTTTTGTCATTCAGTTCTATTTAGGTCATTAATGCACTGATCCTCTGATCATTATTATTATTTAATTATTTCAGTAAGGCAGCTTCCTGATTCCTTTGCAGGCTCTTTTGTTTTTTTCTTAGCTCATTTTATATTTTTTGAGAAAAGAGAAAGCTGAGATGTTGTCCATCATTGTTGCTTGGTTGCACGAATAAAGTGAAGTGCTGTACATCTGTGGTTGCATTATTCTATTATCAATTTGCCATCATTTTTAAGTATGTAAGAGATGATTTCATTGATAGCCATAGACTACATGTCTTTCAATGTAGACTTACACTGAGAGGAACATATTAGACTATTTAGGAACTAAATCAGGAACTAAATTTAGACGGTCATACCAGCTTGATCATCAATGAAAATGTCCTGGAAATGTCCTGGAAAATGATCTCTGGAAAAGAGTTGGAACCCTGATTCTTGTTGAAATTCTTGTACTGTACAACTTCTTGTTTGCTGATGTAACTCCATGAATTTCCCCATTGTGGGACGAATAAAGGAGTACCTTATCTTATCTTATCTTATCTTATCTTATCTTACTTGTGACTCCAGATTCAACATTAAACATAAAAAATGATAAAAGTGATAGTGATAATAATAATGATAATTAAAAAAAACATTAAAAAACACTAAGTTAAACTAAACCAAACTTTAAAGAATAAATAAATAAAAATCCCATGTTGCCATATCTTACCACACTACACACATTCCACATTCATTTCACCTTGCTCTAACTTGGAATATCGCAAGTACTTTGGGCATATTTGAGAAAGGGGCCCCAGACCTTTACAAATTTATTGGACCTACCTAAAAGAAAGAATCTTATTTTTTCTAATTTAAGATCAAATAGTACACCAAGAATCCTGTGTGTAGTCTAGGGGATTTCCACCTCATCAGGATCAGTCTCCTTGCCAGAAGAGTTTTGAAGGCTATTACATTTTTTGAGGATGAAGTGAAAGATGGTAGAGAAACCTAATAAGTTTACATTTTACAGGTTTACACTTGCAGGCCTTGTCTACTGTAAGGAACTTTGGGCTCATGTCCATCCTGCAACCATATTGGATAAAGCAGTTCATCGTATCTCTTCGATCAGTTTCTGTATGCATATGATTGGTGTTCAGCTGAAAAGTCTCATCTTTCCCCCCCTTTAACTGACCAAAGTGAAACTACTTCTAATCTTTTCCATGGGAAATGAAAACAAAGGCCCCCTGTGGTCTGTGACAGGCAGCAACATGCCAGCAGCAGAACACACATATCAACATCATACAAATGAGTTCTCTTCTTCCTGATGGTCTAGGTTTCATGGAGACATCAGTATTAATATTGGCTTGTTTCATAACCAGTTTACACTTTTACAGTGGGTTTAATCAATACCAGTGAACACTATGATCCTGTCACACTCATGTGAGTAACAAGGAGCTTCACTTTTGGTCTGAACACACTATTACGTTTTTACACATTTCTGTAATGACATGGAAAGAGGAGATCTACCTGCTAAAGAAGTTTTTGATAGTTTCTGAGGTGAAAATGGGGAAACCAGGAGGTCACTGAAGTCATCAGGGGAACATGAAAACCTCATATCAAATTTCATGACAGTACGGCCATCATAACTGGTATCTGAGAGCGAGGTTCCCACTGAGCTCTCTTTCCTTTGTATTCCCTGTATAATAACCACACAGTTCTGTATGTTATTCTGTAATATAACAGATCACACTGTATTTGTTCACATAGGCATTCAACATATATGCACTGTAGAGGCCAACTCTCAGACAGGATCAGCAGAGGTTTGTTTTAGGCTGGATGTTGTGGTGGCTGTAGGAGTAGCGTGACGGCCTGTGTTTTTAGGATTAGTGTCTGGCTCCATGGGGGCAGCAGGCAGCCATGAGGTCATCACGGTGGTGTTATCCATTCCCATGCTGCACCGGTGACATCCCCCGTGGAGCAGAGAGCTGACTCTGTATGGGAGCAACCAGGATGCATGGGAGTTAACGTGTGTCTTTTTGTGTGTGACTGCTTTGTTATTTGAGTGAGGGTCTTCATTCAGTTTGCAGACTCTTCATGGATTAACATTAACTGTTTGTATGTTGGGGTTATGATGAGGAGATTGCCAGTGTTGGGGGAGGTTTGCATGTGAGATGGGGGTGAGATTAATGACTGACTGGCTGACTATGGGTGGCCTGCAGCTAACACACATGCACGGACACACACGCCCATGCACATACACATACAGTCATGCTGTGCAACAGGAGCACAAAGATTCTGCTGATGGGGGCAAACTGCTGTGAAATGGCTCAGACTAAGCCTCATCACGCTGTGCACCGTGTGGGCTTTTTATATTTCTGTCTCTTAGCAGATTAGACAGGTGTCTGTGCTGTATAAGAAACATGTAACACTGGAAGTTTCTGTGTCTGTTGTGTGTAGATAGACACTGGCGACAGAAAGTGTTCAAGCCAGCTCTTAGTTGTAGGGATGTAAGGATACACTCAACCCACGATTCGATTCGAAACCGGATTTTTGGTTCATGATACGATTCACTCACGATTCACTCACGATTCTCTAACGATTCTCTAACGATTCTCTAACGATTCTCTAACGATTCTCTAACGATTTTCAAGAAAACTGGATTGAACTCAAAATTTAAATAACTATTTTTTTATTTCCATCCATCCATCCATTTTCTTCCGCTTATCCGGGGTCGGGTCGCGGGGGTAGCAGTCTAAGCAGATTGACCCAGACATCCCTCTCCCCGGCGACACTTTCCAGCTCCTCCTGGGGAATCCTGAGGCGTTCCCAGACCAGGCGGGAGATATAATCCCTCCACCGCATTCTGGGTCTACCCCGGGGCCTTCTCCCAGTTGGACGTGCCCGGAACACCTCTAAAGTGAGGCGTCCGGGAGGCATCCTTATCAGATGCCCGAACCACCTCAGCTGACTCCTTTCGACGCGGAGGAGCAGCGGCTCTACTCCGAGCTCCCTCCGGATGTCCGAGCTCCTGACCCTATCTCTAAGGCCGAGCCCAGACACCCTTCGCAGAAAACTCATTTCAGCCGCTTGTATCCACGATCTTATCCTTTCGGTCGTGACCCACAGCTCATGACCATAGGTGAGGGTTGGAACGTAGACCGACTGGTAAATCGAAAGCTTTACCTTCCGGCTCAGCTCCCTCTTCACCACAATGGTCTGATACAACGTCCGCATCACTCCTGACGCTGCACCAATCCGCCTGTGGATCTCACGTTCCATTTTACCCCCACTCGCGAACAAGACCCCGAGATACTTAAACTCCTCCCCTTGGAGCAAAGTCTCACTCCCCACCGAGAGAGAGCAATCCACCGTTTTCCGGCAGAGAACCATGGCCTCAGACTTGGAGGTGCTAACTCTCATCCCGGCTGCTTCGCACTCAGCTGCAAACCGCCCCAATGCCCGCTGGAGGTCCCCGCTCGAGGAAGCCAACAGAACCACATCGTCTGCAAAAAGCAGAGATGAGATTCCAAGCTCCCCGAACTGGAGACCCTCCTCCCCCCGGCTGCGCCTTGAGATCCTGTCCATAAAGATTACAAACCGGATCGGTGACAAGGGACAACCCTGGCGGAGTCCAACGCGCACCGAGAATGCATCCGACTTTGTGCCAAGTATGCGGACACAACTCTCAATTTGGTCGTACAGGGACCGGATAGCTCGCAGTAGGGATGAGAGCAATTTTTTTATTTAAATTCTCATATATGGACAGTTGATATTTTTTCTCTTATATTTCTTTGTAAACAAAGTAATCCTTTTTCATTTTTAAGTTGTGTTGTAACTCAAATAAAACAACTGCACACTAAAATCACCATACAAAAATACCTTGTTGGAAAAAACAATTATAGAGAAATTGAAAGTGAACAATTCCCAAATGAAAGTATTAAATATCAAAACAAATAAGGTACACCTCTTTAAATTAGGGATATAAATTTCAAGTATTTTCAGTGATCGATCTTTGGAAATCTTAACGGTCAATTATCGTTTAATCGTAAAAAAAACTTTAACACATTTCATTAACACTTGGTTGAATTGTGTCCCATAAAATATCACATGAGCTGCTGATGCCTGGATTAAGTGAGTAACAAATGTCTCAACTTTAAAAGAAGTCAAGGAACGAACACCTTTGACAGCACTTTTTGGTCCCACTGTTGCCTTCCGTTAAGCCCCTTACACCTGGCATGTACAAAATCACCCTCATTTCTTTTCTGCAGAACACTCACTATTTTAACACTGACATCCAGATTTGTCTGGTAATTGGGCTTTGAGAATATTTTTGGCAGCCTTTTATAAAAACCACTACTTATGAAAACAACTGTTTTGATTTTTTCAGATAGATATTTTTATTCATGTCGCATTGTGTTACATCTGCACCGACCAAACTTTTAAGTCCTGATATTGGCTTATTTCAGTAGTTTTATGTCACCTATCATGCAGTGTTTATCACCCGTTAGGCTGTCATGCATTGCAACCAGTCCAGCTGCCCTAATCTATTCAACTCTGAGTGTGTGAGTGGTCCTGCATGAGACGAAACACCATAAATGACAAGAAAAAAACAGCATGAGACCATTTATGCTATTCACCAAATTTATGTGCATATTTTTTTTCTTTTCAGCTCTGCAAGGGTCTCTTTAGATTTGACAATGACTTTTTCACACACTGCAGCTGTGAACAAGCAAACCTGTAAGAGTAAATTATGAATGTAACCCTGTAACAAGGTGTGGGGCAAAAGCACTCTATAGAGGACAGAAATTTCCTTACAACCAAAGACATGAAGATGACTTTTTTTATTTTATTTTGTAAAAAATAAAGTAAAATGTTAAGGAGCATCAAAACTCAGGCATTGTTCTTACAAGTAATTGCATTGCATTTAACCATCAAACACATACACTGTGTTCATTTTAATAACTTCACTGGATGATCTATACTTAATGTCAAAGATTGAAAACACTTGAACAGAGCACATGTAGTATCTGGAGGGACAGTACTATCTGCTTAGTCACAACTCAGTTATAAAGAGAAGGTGGAGCGTTTGTCTGAACAGAGGAGCATGTTCCTACCTGCTCTGTTCCTACCTGCTCTTTATCTTACACCACAGGAGTCATGTGTTATCTTCAGGACTTGGATTACCTCTCTGGGTTCTCTTCAGCAGCTCAAATTTCATATACTGCACTCACTTTTTAAAGGTGTATTCCAAACTCTATTCCCTGAGACGGTTTTAATGCCTGATCAGAGCTCTATAAATATAAGATATTTTAGATGTGATTGTCACAATGTGTTAGTTGACTTCAATGTGTTGCATAACTGGTTTGGTAAAGCAGCTGTATGGAAACTGAAATCTGACTGAAGCGATTTGTTGCCTTGTAGCAGAGAGAAGTTAAATTACTGCACTAAGAAACTACTGTTTGATAAATTCCACAAAACAGAAGTCAGAATTTGCCCTGAGGATGTCTATGTTTCATCACAGCCGAGTACTTCTGACCATCCCTGCAGCTACATTCCTCACCCTTCCTGTGTGTGATTACTCTTTTTACTCGTTGCTGGCCAAACAAGCATCATCGCCGCTATTTGTGCCCAAGTACCAGCATGCCCCAGAGTTCATCATATCACCAAATGCGGGCATGTCAGTTTAAGACGCCTGTGGTTTTTCCCCTGTTATTGCCTCATGATTTTCTCTAGGTGAGATTGAAACAATAGCTTTCATTCCTCACATTACTCCCTTCAGCCACATTACATTATAGCACCACTGTCACATGTATAAACACACATTGTAGACACAGTCGTTTTTCATCCCATGCTTCTGTTTTCCCTTCCCCCTGTAATGCTGATGGTGTTTTTGTAACAATATTACCTCTTCATGAACATTACTACCTTGTTGATTTACGCTGGTTTTTCTGCATTAGTGACCTTTTCTGAAATCATCTCATAGCCTACAGCTCTCTGTCTGCTCTGTGTTTTTCCCTATTATCTCCACATCACATCCGCCAGCTGAAATAATTTCTCTCATTTCACTAAAGCACATTTCCCTGCGTGTTTTTAATTCCCTTGCTTCAGGAAATTTTTATTGCAATGATGGCCATTTTAACATGTCAGCTATGCTGCTGACATTTAACAGGAAAAGGGTATTTTTACCTCACACAAAGACTACAGAGCTGCTGCCTTCATGATAATTCTTGGAATTCTTGCTTGTAGTTGTGTCTAAATTAATTCATCTTTTACTTCGGGGCACGTGGCAAATATTCTTTGAAACTCATAATTTTCTCTGTGGACCAAGTCCAATCAAAATACAAGGAAAGAGGGAGAACACTCAGACTCTATCTGTTATCCGACTGCAGTCTTTTTATATTACTGTTAATATTTAGACTATATCTGAATTCTCATAAATGGCCTGTTAATAATATTTAAATTTCACCTGTAAACTGTATACTTGGCATTATTCGTTTTTTCAATGCCGACACTAGCAAGTGGTTGGCATACTTGCCTTCTACTTCAGAGGACATCAACATTAACCTTCCTGTAAACATTTTGAAAAACCCATAACTGATCATTTTAGAGCTGAATCATAACTATGCTTAAAGCTTTGGCTACATGTTATGCTTGTGAATAGTTCATGGAGTGGATATGAAGCAGAATGCATTCTATCTCTAGCTACAGCTTCACAGTGAGGGGTTGTGTGAATCCATGTAAAACATACAGAGAAATCATGAAACATGAACAAGACTGACAGTCTAAAGACACATTACACACTGTTTATCAACTTACTTCAGCATTGTTGGTCACTAACATTTGGTAATAAGCATCTGATGGCAAGTATGAAGGATAAATTACAGTTTTTGAGCTGGAAAGGCGTTTGATGCAAATCTTACTCCCTTTAACAACATTTTGTATCTCCTCTCTGTAATGTTATTTCTTCCCTCTTCAGTAAATTTCATTTTGTTATTTTATCTTACTGATTATTATTTCCAAAACAGGTATTGAAAGCCTTCAATCCCCTTTGAAAACATGAAGATTTTTTCTCTTTTGGTATAAGATAATTCTTTTTGGCAGCTAAACACATTACTTTAATGGGATTTAAGGGTAAAAAAAAAACGAAGAAATTAAGGATTACAACGAAATCGTTCAAATCAATTTTGGACAAAAATGGCAGAGTTTAAAAGTTCTATCTAAAAAACTATTTTCCCAAATCAATAATAAACATCAGTTTTTTCAGACACTAACAACTCCAAGTGCACTAGCTTGACATCTCTTTTGTGGAGTTGTCTTCCCGGAGCTGTCTTGCAGAAACTTTTTTTTAGCTCTCTTGTTTTGAGTGAACCAGCGGAGGCTTTGCCGGGGCGTGGGCAGGAGCAAAGTTCACAGGGTTGGAGCAGCTGGAGGGCTGATCTGCTGCCCTGGCAGTGTGTGTTAGAAGTAAGAGAAAATAGAAAGGAAAAGCTTTGCCCTCTGGGTCATGAGTCATCTAAAATGGTTTGTCCCAGCAGCTGGAAGAATAGCCTCTCCAAGCAGCACAAATTGGGATATCTCTTATGAGGGCCACCACAAAACTCCCAGTAATCCACTTTACCACATGGGATTTATTGTGGTTTCAACTGGCTCAGGCTTGAGTCAGGTATCATGAAAGAGACCTGGTTTTTCACCTGTTATCAGTTTTTGAGGGCCAACTTCTCTACACAGATTTGTACTGATTTTTGACCGTACTACACAGAGATAATCAGCTCATTGTATCCTTCCCAGCTCATTTCTTTTGTAAGTTATTGGACATTAATTAAGGAACTGACATTTAGACAAAGAAAGAGTCAACACTGAAAGATTAAACGTGTCATTCTTTCTTCTTAATCCAGAACACACAAAAGTTTCTATGAATTGGAGCTGTCATTGTTCTATTTACCACTAGAGGGCGTTTCTGACTCTCTGTCTTCATGCATCCACCCCACACTCTGCCCAGCAGGACTGGTCATGTGTTTAGCTTCTTTGAATATGCAACAAGCCCCTCTGTGCGTACCAAAAACAGAGCGCCTCTATCCTACAGACACCTGGCCTCAGCCGTCAGTAAAGCTTGTGTGGGTCTTTCACTCTGAAGCATCAACTTACCTGTTTAACAGTGACAGACTGACCACAATCACTCTGTGTCTTTTCACTCTCTCACCTCTTTTACATATTTATTCACCACACATATTCTCTCTCTCTTTCTCTCCGCCCTCTCTGTCTCTGCCTCTGAGGGGTTTCGGTTACACCCTACATGCCCAGACAGTTGCACCACTGCATGCACAGGTCCATGGTCACAGAATAGAGGTGTGTGTGCGTGCGTGCGTGCGTGCGTGTGTGTAAAACTGCAAGTGCTAACAGAAATCCCAGAAATACCCCGCTGATTGTGAGAGTAGCAACAGGATGGAGGAGTTTGAATTCTACAATCAACTATGGAGAACATTTCCAAAGTCCTGTTCCCCCTTGAATCAGTGAAAGCTGCAGAACAGTACTCGCTGGTTATTTCAGGAATGACTGACGAAGAAAGTAAAAATGTGCTTTTGTGATGGATAACAATAATCAGCATAGTTTGTTCCTGCATTTTGTGTTACTCTGCTCCCCCCTCATGTCTGGAGCTTCTATGGCACAGTTTTTGGTATTGGAGCCTGCGCTTAAGCTTCTCATTAACACTGATACAGGTAGATGTTGGCTGTTAGCTGCCTGGGTATATTACACCATTGAATCACTTGTCACTGAGGTATTCACACTGTGTGCAGCTATTTTAATGTCACAAACAGCTATCACCAAGGATAAGTGATAAAAATAAAGAAGGAATGATTGGTGTAGTGTTTAGGTGTGTTCATAAACAAGAAGTAAAGACTTTGTGCCGGCTGAAGCTATTTTATGATCTGTAATTTGTTTGAACTTTAATTTGCATTTATTTTATTATAATGTTGGCCTTATGAAATAAAACAGCTGGAATCCTTTCTCTCATTTTACTAAAGCACATTTCCTTTCGTGTTTTTAATTCCCCTGCTTCGGTACATTTTTTATTCTAATTATGGCCATTTTAACATGTCGGCTCTGCTGCTGACATTTGACAGGAAAGCTGCTGCCTTCATGATAATTCTTAAAATTCTTGCTCGTAGTTGTGTTTTAATGCATTTTTTACTTCAGTGCATGTGACAAAGAATCTTTGAAACTCTTTATTTTCTGTTTGGACAAAGTTCAATCAAAATACAAGGAAAGAGGGAGAACACTTGAGTCTTGAGTTAACAGTTGTACAGAAAAAGTCATCCTCGCAAGGAGCTACAAGCAGAACATTTTGAAATCAAAATGTGCAGTTACGAGAAGCTGTTAATGGAAAGTTGCCACCATTTTAATCTTCTTGTGCGAGCAGTGACATGTTTAGGCGTACTGTGCTTTTTTACATTATCATGACCTCAGCCCCGCAAGGTAGATAATTTAACCATCAGTTGAGGAAAACTTCTACTCACATTTAGTCTGTAAAACATTTGTGCTTTTGGTTTCAGCATGTATCATTGTACCTGTAAAAGTCAGTGTTTCTTTGTGGCACTCTGTGGGGGGGGTTTGAGGGCTGCAGCTAATTACCAATCAAGCTGTCGCTGACTTTAGCTGACCATAATCCTTCATGTTGTTGTATTATGTCGTTAATAATCACACATAGGAGTCAAAACATAGGCTTTGAGCTGGAAATGGTACAAGCACCGATGGTGGGATCTTTTGTGATGAACATCTAAATGTCATTCAGTGGATAAAACTGTGAGTTAGCTACAGCCCTCGTTGTGGCTTACCAGTAAGTTTGTGCACTTGTATTGCCATGATCCTACTTTGTTGATGTAACTGAAGGAAACATCTCCTTCATTTTACTCCTTCTGTAATAACGCTGTACCATATGAGGATATTAGTCTGTTTGATGGGCCGCAGAGGATTGGTGTAGTCTTTATAAGTTGGTCTAGCCATTATACTCTTAAGATATCATGTCGACACATTCCATTAGACTTTTATGAATTGCCATGACATCTGGTTGACCTGGAAAGAACATTTAAATCTTCATTTAAATCTTGATATTTTGTTTACTTTTCATGCAGCAGCATCATCACCTCTATCTTGTAGATCTGAAGACTTACCCATGAAACATGACTATACTTTTGTTAAGTGCTAATTAGCAAATATTACCACGGGGAGGCACTTCATTATGCAGTGGCCATGGTAATCATTATACGCGCCATCACCCACCAAACGTCAAAGGTTTTAATTTACCTGACAGAGTCTGCTTGCAGACGGCTCTTACGATCATGACCGTCCACTCAGTCATACTCTAATGAAACCCCATCAGTGACTGAAGCTTGGCCTTTCACATAACTATCACTTAACATGTTGGTGTATAGTTTTATGTTTATGTGATGGCTTCAGTCTGTTATCAGATGACCTGGACGATATTTTCTGCTGATGATTTCATCTGTGAGGACATTAGACGCATTACAGACCCATTAGACTTGCCAGGCGCTATGACGGGCAGGAAACTGAGGCGATGGAATGAGTTACAGCCTCTTGACAGCCATGGAAAACTTGAACTGAACATGACAAAGTCTTTGGCTGAAGTATTACTCGACCCAGAATAATCTGTGTGGACAGGTAGAGGCCTGACTAGAGGCCTGACTGGCCTCATCCAGAGTCGAGAGATGTTTTGTCCTCAAGGACACTGTGTTAAAATAGAAACTTTAGGGAATGTGTTGTTTTCAGATGCATAATAATATGTGAACATTATCAGAGTGTACTGTACAGTGTGTTCAATATGCACATTGTAGAGAATGTCATGTAATGAGGGGAACATGTTTGTTCATGGTTATGCTTTTTATGTCCCTTTCTTACTTTTATTCAAACACAGATTGAGCCTGTATGACAGATAGCTGACATTTTGCATTGGATGGCTGCTCTTTTTGTAGCCATGCCAGCTAACAACACTGTTTGGTGAGACTGAAATACTAAGTGTGAAACGTTTTTTCAAATTCAAAGTGCCATGGCCATGGCATTGGAGTGCCATGAACTTTGGTCCAGATATTTTTAGAGCCTTGAGACTGAATACTGAACACTTTAAAATGATTCAGATATTTCTCTCAGAACCAAAAAAGCCATCTATGGATGGGTCACCATGAAATGTGTTGCATGTGTTTTGTACTTCAAAATAAATACAAAACTGGATATTAAACTTTTAATTAAGCAAAAAGTGGCAGGGCCAGGCATTTTTGTCAGGGTGGTAAACATTATCTGCTTATCCCTAACCTCCATCTCTGGCAACATCCAATCCAATCCACTTTATTTATATAACACTTTTTAAAAAACAATTCAGTTCACAGTGGAGTAGAATAAGTAAAAACACACAAAACATAAAACACTGTAATAATAATAAAAAAAAAAAATAATAATAATAATAATAATAATAATAATAATAATAATAATAATAATAATAATAATGAAAATTAAAAAAACACAAAATACACTTTAAAAATAAATTCAAACTTACAAATACTTAGAAAATTAATTTAAAAAAGATAGAGACATAGATCACACAACTCTCAAGCTATGTTAAAAACTAAGGAGTAAAAATAAGTCTTAAGACTTAAGAGTTTGACTTTTTGTTTACTGCAAGTTAGAAAAGACAAGAGACTGAAATATTGAAGAAGAAACCATGGTAGCATTACACTGGTACTACTTAAACATGGCAGCTAGCTTTGCTGTAAACTTTTAAGTCCCAATTCTTTACTCTTAACCTCTAAAGAAATCTAGATTTTCCATTGATTTGGCTCTATGAAGATGCACAACACATGAAAATACACAATAAACATGAACGTTCTATGATTTTCTCAGTGCACAATGCAATGTTTCTATGCTTATATCCAAAAATAAATTAAAAGCATGTATGTAAGCGTAACTGCTTTGATTAAACCTTGTTGAGCTCACTATCTTAAATCAAACTTCACTCATATTCAGGTGCTTCAAGTTGTTGTCATTATTTCAGCAGGGTGACGTTCCAGCGTGTTAAAGTTGAGACGGGAGATACCCTGACTTCATATTGACGTCATGATATGAAACGAGATACCATCATGTGTCCTCATCGTTAACTTAACTGCCCTTAAAGTCTGCGGTACAGTTTGTGATCCAGTGCAGACCATCTGATTTCCCCCCCCCCACATTTCTGATGATAGACGAGATCATTCAACATCTTTCAGTTTTGCTCACATCAACAATGAAAATACTTCTTCTGTGGGTTTTGCCTTGTAGGTGACTTTCCATGGCTCGCTAACAGCCCTGTCATTAACTAGTACATTAACAGATTCCCTAACAAATGCACACAGACCAGCACTCCCATCTGAGATATTTAAGTGACCTATGTACAGTATGCTGCGTGGCTAGGTGCCATTTTGGCGCCTTTGTCTCTATGCTAGGCTGAGCAGCTTTCGTAAGTTGACACCTACTTCTTCATATGACATGTCATGTGGACGAGGTCTTTTTGCATGTTTGTGGATATCAGTGCCGCTCTGTTAACGCCAGTCTGGCAGCGGGCAGTAACACGAGGACACAGGGAGCTGATGCAGTGTGTAAATAAAACGAGTCCTTGGATTGCTCTCTCAGTGTGTTTGTCCCTCAGATTTTTAACCCAATAAAGGTGAAAGGTGTGCAGTGTTTACAGCGTGAGTATTAGTGTAAGTGCAGTTTTTGCTGGGGTCGCAGTCTCAGACAGCCAGTTGTTAAAGGGCTAACATCTAACCTTGCTACCATGCTGCCAGGATCAGGAGGCTTTGGAGCCACACCACCCTCTTTAAATGGATGGTTTAACAGCAGCTCTTAGCACAGCAGTGTCCTGTGAGGTTCAGAGCCAAGACCACTTCAAATGTGCAAAGCATAATCCCCCCTGACATTAATATTTTCAGATGGAGGCAAGCAGGGAGCATGGTGGGGGGTAGCAATGTAAGCAAGGTCTTTTTGGCTGGCCTTGTTTTATGCTGGCAGTGGTGATAGACACTAAAGCCATTACTCATGGTGCAGGCATGTCCAGAATGTATTCTTAGCCCCTGTCTTCCTATCAGTCACTACAGAAAGGTTGGAGGGTCAAAAAATAAAGAGGTAACCAGTCTGCAGGGCTGTCTGCACCACCGCTGTTTACCGGGGAGGGGGTGATATTTTAAACCTGGGAGAGCTCACATATTTACCCCACTGAGCCTGACTGACTTGCCATTTGGTGGGGTGAAGACACTGGAGACCACTCGTAAAGGACAGAAGAGGCAAGGAGAGACGCTCCTCAGTTTCTGCTTGATAAGCAAGCAGCTTACAGCCTTTACAGTCCAGAGAAGAAGAGGAAGAGTATCACAACAAGAGAAGATTTAGTTCAAAAAGAAGAATCAAGGATAAAAGTGAGATTAGGGGAGAAGACTCTGGGGGGAGGCGAGAGGGAGCCAGGCTGAGCTGACTTTTCCTCCAGAGGAGGAGTTGCAGTTGCCGGCCAGGGCAGGTCCCAGGGCTGGCAGGGCTGGCCCAACTGCTTCTCCACCTCCGTTCCTTCCTCCTCTTACTCCTCCTTCCTCTCCCTTTACCCATCCACTAAACTGCTGTGCAGTGATGAACTTCCAGGCAGAGCCCTCGAGCAACTTAGGAATGCTTAGAAAATCCTGCCAAATGAACTTTTCTGCCTCGAGGGAAAGAAACTCCAGAGGTTGAGCCTTCATTAGGAGGACCTCCAGCGCAGCTTAGACTGTCACCCTTTTGTCTCCATCTTGTGTTGCACTCACTGGTTGAGTGCACCAAGACACTGGGGACTTTTTAAAAATTAAAAATTTCTTCCTTTTTTTGCTCTTTAAACCGAAATCCTGGCAACCTTTTCAGTAGCACGGTGCAAGGACCAGCTGCACTCACCCAAGATGAGCCGCTGGCTGAAATGCACCTCCATGCACTTTGTGGGTATTGTTAGCCATTTCTGTCATTATTGAAATGCTGTTTGATGGATACTGATTCTTCTATTGTGTTTTCATCTTAAGAAATGCATTACCTTAAAGCATTTTTTAATAAAGTGACATTACAGTGATGGAATTCTTTCTGATACACTTATGAGAGCTAATAATCCTCATTTTAGTGACTCAATATGGGCCTAGTAATTACATTAAATGACATGTCGTCAAAGTGATGTATGCAGTGTTATATTTTTATTACTTGAATGACATTTTCAGTTCATGCTGATGTGCTTACTAATGGCTTGCAATTAAATCTAAGCTAGGGTTATAATTTGCATGTGTGTTCTTTGTGCCGAATGACGGGTAAGACGTTCTCTTAAGAGTTCTCTCTTCCCATACTTGGTAGCCATCACTCATGGGGAGGGGGCGGTTAGTGAGATGAAGTGCAGCACATTCTTGGCACTTTCTGCACTATCTGAAGTCTATTATAGTATCCCCAATGGAAAAACTACATTGTCCTTATGTCTGTTGTATGTGTGTAGTAAATAGACTTTGTGCTTCATATGCATGTGCATTAATCAGTGAGACAGAAAAGTACATTGATTCTGAAGGTGTTGCACTTAATTGAATGTAACTACATACCTGCTCAGTTGAACTGTTTGTTTTGAGATGTTTTGTCATAAACATGCTGTATATCTAATAATTCACTTTCATCATTGTCAGAACACAGATTGGAACAAGTATGACGACCGGCTGATGAAGGCTGTGGAACGTAGCGAGGTGGACAAGGTGGCTGTCGTTCTTAGTAAGAAGGGCATCATCCCCACCAAGCTCGAT
This sequence comes from Notolabrus celidotus, assembly GCF_009762535.1. Classification (NCBI taxonomy): domain Eukaryota; kingdom Metazoa; phylum Chordata; class Actinopteri; order Labriformes; family Labridae; genus Notolabrus; species Notolabrus celidotus. Next base: position 32,396,585 of record NC_048274.1, on the reverse strand, counting down.
GTGGAAGGACGATCTGCGTGAGTAAACAAGGACACACACACGCCCATGCCCTGTATGTTGATATTCATATTTAAAGGGCAACCACAAATCTTCATGCTCCACATGTTCCACATGTTCATCTTATACATAGGTACTATCTCTGTGTATTAATACACAATTATTTTGGTTTGCTCAGATTACCTATTTGAGTTTACATGAAACAAAATATGCTATAGAAATTCAAATTCCTTACATCGTTAACATTTCCCACCACACATTCCTGGAAGTTTTTCCTGGATAAAGCATCCATAAATGGGGTTTCTTTAAAGTGAGGTTCTTTTCTGACATCATTGTCTTCCTGCATGACCTCGCAAAAAAGAAAAATATAACTCCTTCCCAAATTTCTCGTAGGAAGATACTACATTTGTCTATGCAGAAAATTTCCCTTCCAGTGTCCATTGGGAGGTCAGTGTGGGAGTTGGTATAAAGAATGTTTGTGGCGAGTGAAGGCTGGACCACATCGACCAGAGTCTGTTTACTTAGTCCTGACAGGAAATGACTCCCTGCAAAGTCAGATCAGATTCACTGTGGTGCTCGCAACACCAACTAATACATGTAGGCCCAGCTGCGGGCTATTAACAGGATAAGTCTTAAAGAACTGTTCTTTATACACTAGGATTTCTTGGTAACCTCAGGTTTTGGGGGGCTTTTGTGTTCTACAGCGGGTTAGTTTTACATTCTGTGTAAGGTTTTAGTGAAAGACCGGGGCTAACAGAGGGATCATACTGTGAGAAATGGAAGGTGTAAGGGAAAAAGTGGGTCAGCATCACTTACTGTACATGTGTCACAGGAATTCTCACATGTTGCACCGTCACCAGCCAAGACCACAGATATTTCAGGTGTCTCATAAAGACCCTCACTCTGCTCCTGTTGGTGATCATGTCCTGGCCTTAAAAAGCAATACATAGAGCTGTTTTTAAAAAGCAGGTACTATGTTTTCTTCCAAAACGAAACCAGATTCCAACTGCAGCATTTTGAGAGGCCAGGCGCCCTCACTTTAATCCCTCATATCTGAATAAGTCACTGTCTAAATAAGCCTGAAGCACAGGACAGACCAAAGGCTTTGTTGGAGCATATAACTTTGGAGCACCAGATCCCAGAAGCAGAGATGCCGAGTATTTTCAGCAGTGTGTGAAATTCCCTGGTGGCACCATTGCAAAGACCAATGATTGTATACATGCACGCGTGTAAGTAAACAGAATTAAACACACAACTAAATGCCTGCTCTCATAATAAGGTGCTAGAATTTGTCAGAACTAAATCAAGAACAATGACAGCCAATGTAGCTCTGACAGACTGTTTAAGGAGGCTGCTGTACACCAGCACAGTCAGCACAGTTATTGCTTAATGAGACCTGCAGAGATGACCGAATACAACTAGATAACAATAAAATCAACACTTAAACTGAGCATTTATAGCAAGAGGTCATGGTTTTTTTCAACTCTAGACAAAATGAAAGTGAACCACAATAGCAACTCAGCAAGTCTGCTTATAGTTCAGTAGGCCACACACAGACCAGCTCGTGTCTACAGCTCTCTGACCAACAAAGGAATGCTGCATGGCGATCCCTTGTAATCATGGACCTCTGTGGGGAGACTAATTACAAACTGTAACACCCTCATATATATTTTGTTGTAACCTGGATTAGCCTCACAGTGTTGAGCTAATGGATTCAGCTGTAACTACTCCATCGCAGCTTCCAGCTGAGTAAACAGTTTACATCTCAGTCATGGCATAAGCACGACCCCACTGAGGTAAGCCTACTCATCACACTTCATTCTGTGCTGTTGTGATAGCTTGCTGACGAGGGCTTAGCAGCAGAAGTCATCCACATGACAGTGCATCACTGGAGACGGTGCTCAGTCCGGCCTGTATCGGGAACCGGCACTGACTGCTGCTTGCACATTGTTTGTCTGGATTAGCAGTAATGAATTTTCTGCTCAAGTGTCAATCAATAACAATAGCAAGCTGTGAGTTTCACATCTCCATAGTTACTAAATAAAGAGAACGGGCCAAAGAGCCACAATTTTTGTTTTTGCATTGAGACAATTAGGTCCTTAAAACTAGAAATGTCCCAGTATCATTTTATTCTTTCAAGTGTACTTTTTAAAACCTAGCATAGCTTAAAATTGTTGTTTTATTGGGCCATTTTTGCCTTTATTGACAGGACAGCTGAAGAGAGACAGGAAATGTGGGGAACAGAGAGTAGGGGAAGAAATGCAAATGGTCGAGGCCGGGAGTTGAACCAGTGACCTCTGCAACGCGGACTGTAGCCTCTTAATGGGGTGTGCCCTTAGACCGCTAGGCCATCGGTGCCCCAAAAATTAGCATGGTTAAGAAAATATATATTGTTGTTGGTAAAACACTGGCTTACATACTGGCTCTGACTGACACTGTGCTGGCATGCAGAGGAATGGGTGGGAGCTTACAAATAATAATAAGTGCACATTGGTGCACAAACTGTCCGGCTTAACTGCTGGTGCCAATTTTTCAGCATCAAAGTCCAATAGAGGTACTGGTATCTGTTAGGGGTGGGACAAAGAAATTGTCAAATCACAATATTGTTGCCCTGACTCGTGCAAACATCTCTACAGTAGTATTGCTGTCACCAAATATTGATGTTTAGATTTTGTAATAATATGGGGCATTGAAAAGATATCCCTCTCTTGTCACTACTTCATGACTCCTTGAGGGTAATAACATTAATTATGAACTTGACGCGGTGCTGTCAGCCTAGTTGTCTAAGCGCATGCCCCATACATGGAGGCTATAGTCCTTCTTGCAGTGGTCACAGGTTCGACTCCCGGCCTCGACCATTTGCATGTCTTCCCCCACTGCTCCCAACATCTCCTGTTTGTCTTCAGCTGTCCTATCCATTAAAGGCAAAATGTGCAAAAATAGAACAAAAAAATTAAGAATTTAAAAAATGAATACACTTGGCCTTTAGAGGAATTTGGTATTCTTCACTTAATCGGATATCATAACCAAGCAGAAACCTCTATGTGGAGAAATGAAGCCAACACGGAGTGAAAAAAACTGCAGTTCCTCAAGTGTCCACTTGATGCTAACCCACTAGGTCTCATGTTAAAATGCAGATTTGTAAGTAAAACAGTTTACAGACCAGTTCAAAAACAAGCTCATTTACGTATACACACCGTGTGGGACATGAATTTTTCTTGCAATGCATCTGTTAAGATATAATAAGGATAATACATTTGTAATATTAGAGGCACAGCTGACTTGACATACAGGTCTGAGCATTGAAGCTACAATCTGTGTTGGAACAACTCTATGTGACACTGTGGTTGAAATCAACTTTTGTGTCTTGAACATGTTTTTCCCAACCAGTTGAGAGTCCTTCAGACAAAATATCTGAGAAAGACTTGATTTTCTAAGATGTTTTATGGAATAAGGTATTATCTAAAGACGCAGCAGCCAAAGTTTTTTGACTTTTGCACCCTAAGAGACACACAATATTGCACATAGTTTAGCTACTAGCACTCTGGTTTACTCTTTCCTGTCCACCCTCTAAAAATAGCAACCCTATCCTGTAGGCTGTCAACCTGAAAGTTGCCTAAGGAGCAGGTGTGAAGATGAAATGTCATAGCCGAATGTCCTTTCTAAAAGCCAGATCCTTCAGTCTGCCAAAACTCAGCTTTTAGCCTTTGTAAGTAGCACTTATCTTATGTAGCTGCACCAAGTCGTCACGTTTGTCAGATGTGTTTTGGTCTTTTGGTTTCACAGTTTTGTAAGCAGGCGTATACAGTTTTATAAAGCTGTTATATTGGAATTGAGTCTAATGCAAAAAAGAAAACATAACATAGTTGTTAAAACATAGTTTTCAGTACATTAGTGAGACCAAAAGTCTAAAAGTCAACGCAGTTCAAGTTTGTAATTTTATATTTGTGACTGTGTTCTGAGACATTCCTTCAGTCACTCTCTGGAGAGTTCTTTGGCTCATGAACTTGTAGAGTCACATCACTTTTGTCCCCCTCCCTCTGAAGCTCTGCTCTGCTTCCTGTTTTCTATTTGCCCCAAGAGGTCAGGACCCTCCTCTGCCCCCTCGAGAAGCAGCATCTCCTGGCCATCAACACAGCTTTTAATACCCACACCCTTGTTGAGGTGACAGCCTCGCTGTCTCCTCGGCAGATACCTCGGGGTTAGTGTATAAACGGGTCCAAGCGGCTTGATGGGTGACAGGATGGGATTGGTTTACACACAAGTGCTTTGCAGACTTTGACAGCCAGTGGCGGCAGTGCTGCTGTGGGTTAAATCAGAGAAGGGGAGCAGGAATGTTTCCAGTCAGAAGTGATGATTAAAGACATGTTGGCAAACGTGCAGTGGGACACTGCTTAATTGAGTAACAAGGGAAGATGCAAACTTTGTGCACTATAATCATCAGCAAGTAGATTTTGCAGGGAAAAGTTCTCTTTTTCTTTTAAACATATGTCCTTATTCTCATCCATGTGGGCTTAGAAATTGAATTGAAATATTTCACGTATTGTTTCAGGGTTTAAAAATAAACTCTGAAAAATGTTGAGGTCAGTAAGGAGGCCTGGCAGTCATATTTGTTATCATTCGGGGCATTTGGTTGCACCACATTATGCAAGCTAGAAAGTAAAAGCAGAGAAAAAACACAAATCAAAGTTTTCATTGAGTTATAATAATCTCAGCAGTGAACTTAACTCTTCTCATTTTGAACACACTGTTCCCTCAGTTTGAGTGGGTCCTACATGTACACGACACAATAACATAAAAAAGTGGAACATGACACTGACTGTTTTATTTGTGCAACCTCTGTTTTTTCTGAAAAGAGCTCAGATATTAAACGCAGTCACTTGTGCATTTAGAAAATGCTGTTTGTATTGCCCTTGGTTCCCATGGAAACATTACATACCACGAGGTTCCTTGAGTTACCCCCTCGCCTCCTCTCTCTTTACACCCTATCACTTTGGCACCTCTCTCTTCTTCACCGAGTGCTGTTTAGTCTTTGCAGTCTCCCTCCATCTCATGCCCCCGTCTGTTTTTCTCTCCTGATTGTTTTGCAGGTTTCATTTGGCTGCGACACGAGGACACCTAGAATGTCTCAACCTCATCCTGGGACACAGTGTGGACGTTACTGCGACTGACGCCACTGGTGAGTTCAGGTGGCATGAAAGCAGTACTCTGGAGCCATTCTCATTATTTCAGTCAGGGTAACTTCACATTAAAGACTTTTCCCTTCGTGAAAAGTAAAGCACACCTTGAATATTGGTCTCATAACAGCGTGTGATGAAAAATCCACATGATGACCTTGTAATAAGGAAGAGTTCAGAACTCTGTGCCCGAACATTTTGTCTGTTTGGAGGAAGATAAGGATGTGTTGGTGAGAAAATTGGTGTTAATAGTGGTCTGTTTCTCTTTCTTATCTGATGATGAACAGCAAATGAGTATATTCTCATGTATGGAGGCAAAAACCCTAGGGTATAACATTTTGACCTAAAAATAAGGAAGAAGTGTTTAGATCATAGGGGAGCGTATGAGATGATCTGTTAGTGTTGACGATGTTAGACGATTTAATTTGGAATAAGCCTCCTTCACATGCGGCTCACCTGCTTTTGTAAAAACTAAATCATGGAGTAGAAATATCTCTGCATTCAAGTTGAGGTTTTTGGCCAGTATAAAACATTGTTAGTGAAGAAAGCTAGAAGAGCAGACAAAAAGGCAGAAGAAGACTGTGCAGTTAGACACCAGACCTACTGTCTGCGTTTGGAGAAAGGGGAAGATCAGGGGAGCACGTTGGAGGGGCAGGAGTACTGAGAACAAAGCCACAGGTGCACTGTAATTCTGTTGGAAGCACTGTGTTCAGGAAAGTTACAATTGCACTTTTGGCTTAAGCCTTGAAAATACATTCATGAAAACTCTTGACTTTGAATGCACTGTTTTCAATTGCTGCGTTTATCTCTTCAGGTAAAAATGCTCTCCATCTGGCTTCCAGAAATGGACATTCACTGTGTGTGCAGAAACTCCTGCAGGTAAAGTGCAGACAAACTCCCTGTGTTCCTCTCCCACTATTGGTGGATGAGTTATGTGAACATCTGTGATACGCTGTTGCAGCTTTTTATACTCTTCGTATTATTTCCTTTTCTTCAGTTCAGGGTTTTTATTGTCGTAGCTCACGCTGGTGTGTTTTGTCTGCTCACACTGCTGTATTCATGGAACACAGAGTAGCCTCCTAGTCACCGGCCAAACGGAGCAGTTTCCCTTTCAGCTCCTTTAAATAATTATTGGCGAACAGCTCTGGCAGCTGAGCCCACTCTGTATCGGTCAACAGTAGGCCCTGTTGAGTCACTATGACCTACTGGAGGATTTATGTGTTTACAATTAGGGGGCTATCTCTGCAATATTATGGTCTCATGGTGTTGTAGCCCGCCCCCCACCCCCATCCATGGCATGGCAGTGATCTAACGGAGGTTACGGCTGTTGGCAGAGGGGGTTGCCAGCAGTGTTGACAAGCCTTCCCTCCTGCAAACCTGCCGTCCATTCTGGGTGCCGTCATCACACCAGACATAGCAGCTGGACGCCAACACCTCCCACCCTCACTAACTCTGCAATCCCCCCTCCATCAGGTATAGGATATCCCCCCTCCAGGCTCCACCGCAGCCCCCACTACTGCTCTTTTAACCCTCCCCCCTCTGCTTTGTCACTTGAGCGTGCTGCTAATTTTTGGCTCTTGTTGCTAGAGAGAGTTGGGTTTTTATAGTGGGGGGGCAGAGCCCTCTGGCAAGCTTACCCAGCAACATCAGGCCCCTGTTAGCATTGAGTCCTCAAGGCTCATAGCAAGCCCTCATCACCACAGTGCTACAGTCATCCATGTTAAACACCTGACTGACTGTGTAGAGATGTCAAAAACATTTCAGCACAACGCCACTTACCCTAATATGACCTGCCTGCTGGTGCAGCTCAGGTTCCACTGCAAAACAGCTGAAATCAATTATTTTATGACCTGTTTTTTTCCCAATTCAAAGATAATTTATAAACTATACACAAACCAAAGTCTATATGAGGTGAGACAGGCATTGTTGTTGTAAAAATAACTAATGTTTTTCCTCCAAGATTGAGTTGATGTGAGTGTTACTGAGTTGTAGACCTTGATTTTTTAATTCTTCAATTTTTGAATGAATAAACATAAAACTCAGATCAAATATTCAACTATCAAATCAAACCAACTTTTTTAGGCGGCTGTTGCTCAGGGGTGGAGTCGGTCATCTCTCAATCTGAAGATCAGGGAATTGATCCCGGGTCCCACTGTCCACATGCCAAGGTGTCCTTGGACAAGAAATGTAACCCCAAAACTGCCCCCGGTGCTGTGCCGTGTGAATGGGATTAGTTAGTGCTGATGGGCTCTTTACATACAGCTGCTGTCATCAGTGTACATGTAACGTAAAAGCACTTTGAGTAGTCAGAAGACTAGAAAAAGCCAACATAATCACAGTCCATTTACCATTTTGTTATCCACTCTGAAGCAAACTGTCCTGTTTGACCTTTTCAGTCACATATATTGGCTGTTTGCATAGTGTCAACAGCATCCTATCAGAAGCCTTGTCATGTACCATATTCGATTACAGAAAAATATATATGTCCATTAAACTGTGAGTAACCATGTGGCCAAATACAGACTCCTTTCTGTACCACAAACTATCAGACATTCTTCATCAGGCATCGAACATTTTCAGATACTTTCTTAATTGCTATTTACAACCAATGATCCATGTTGTCATTTCAAATGAAGTGCTTTTGAGTTTTTAGAGTCAACTTTCTCAAAGACATAATCTCACTCTACAGACCTCTAGGGATATTTCAGCACTAGTAAGATAATTAGCTGTACATGATTCTGTTGTGCCAACATGTGCTTGTGATGTTTTACAGCACAACACTCCAGTTGGAAATGTGGACCTACAAGGAAGAACAGCTCTTCATGACGCTGGTAAGACTTTACTGTTAAACACCTTAGAGCTTTTTCATAGGTCATCCAAAGGTTTCCATCAAAGTTAAAACATTACTTAAGTTAAACTATAGTAACAAAGAAGTGCTGACAGTGTACTTGTTAAGCTTTACACTGTATTGTTTTCTCAGATGAAGAGAGGTTCAGCTGATGTGCTTGTGTTTTCATTGGTAAATAGGATGATTTGACTAAAGGTGCTTTTTCTCCCTCCACAGTCATGGCCGGCTGCTCCTCCAGCGTGAAGCTCCTCTGTGACAGCGGGGCTTCTGTGAATTCCACTGATTTTGTAAGAGTTTATCTTGTATCACTTGAGTCAGAATGGTCCATTCTGAAACTTTTATTTCATTTCCCACATACTCAGTTATTGCTGAGGAAAAGCAAATTGGTCTGCATGCCCCTGAAAGGCAGTTACCTCCTCAGTCGTAGTCATCAGCTGTATGAATGGCTGTGTGATGGTGTTTGCTTTGAGTTGGCAGGCTAACTGGACTCTAAAGGGGTTTATATCTTAACCATGTGCTCTTGAGATCGAATTAGTGCTTTTTAAGATCTGTATGTCTTTGTGTTCTTTCTCCAGGATGGCAGGACACCTCTGGTTCTGGCAACCCAGATGTGTCATCCACGTATCTGTCAGCTGCTGCTGGAGCGAGGGTCTGACATCACCACCAGGGACAAACAAAACAAGTAAGACAATCTTCTTTTGGAGAGTTTGTTGGTGGCCTAGAAGTACAACAGTCTCGCCATGGACAGTTAGGAGCTCATGCTAAATATCAATATACAAAAAGAAGCATATTTGAAAAGGATTTACTGTATATCTGCTTTAAAAGATGAGTGGGTGAGTCTGTATGTCTGGGTTCTCTGCATACTGAAGGTCAAACAACTATTAAAATGAATGAATAAGGGTCAACATTTCATACATTTTCAACACAGCAAATATAAAAGGACTGCCTGAAGCAGTAACATCATATCTGTATGATGCAGCTCTACTGGGATTTTTACTATGGCTTTTCAGCCGCCCAATGAAATGATGGAATAAAAACAACCAGACTTTGTGAAAAAACAGGACACATCAAGTCTACTCAGCTTCCACTGCTCGGACTTATTCAGCAGTGACACAAAACACAAAACACACATCTAACTGCTATTGTTTTAATATTTAATGACACAATCATTTCATAGATAGTTTGTGCTCTTGTTCTTGCTCATAAACTGTCTTTGTTGACCCTCAGGACGGCGCTGATTCTGGGCTGTGAGTTTGGCTGTAAGGATGCAGTGGAGGTGTTGCTGAAGAACGGCATTGACGTCAAGGCAGTTGACAGTTTGAACCACGATGCATTTCACTACGCCCGCCTCAGCAAGAACCAGGAGCTTGTTGCGTTGATCAAAAGTTACCTCGACAAAGCTACCAGAGGTCAGATTAATCATGTAGCTGTTTGTTTTCAATCCATTTATTTAACATGAACGTGATCCCTGGTAACAATCTGATCTGACCAATAAAGAGGAACAAAGGATTCTTGAATTTAGTTTTCTGTCAGGTACGTGTGGCTTTAGTAGGCTGCGCTAGTGATTCCTAAGTGATGCTTGAGGTGTATATATTGTGGAAACATCTCTCTTGCCGTGACAAAATCGATCCTAAGCTGAAAGTCAGGATGTTTTTGTTTGATTAATAGAATGAAGAAATGTACATACTGTGCTCACATTGTGCATGGATTGTTATTATCTCATCTTCTAGACAGAAAGTTTTTTCAGCACTTCTAACAAACGAACAATAAACACTATATTTGGATAAAATGTGTTATTAAGGACACGACATCACGTCGTACCGTGAGCAGAACATGAAAAGGGATCCCTTAAGCATAGATAGGAGCATGTTTTAATGCCAGTGATAGCACTATTTCATAAACACAACACAAAGGTGTTGTTATGACAATGTACAGCTGATCCTATAATTAGAAGACAGTCATAGGCTTGTTTTGAATGTTTCCTGATTTTCTATTTCTCTGATGTTTGTTTGCATTCATCCTTCTTGTTTGCATTTCTTTCCTCGGTCATGCTTCAGGATCGCTTCTCTGTAAACATACCTGCTTTAGTCAAATCTTGCTAATAGTGTCGGAGGAAGAGTGAAATCATGACTTGTTTTTGTCGTTATTACAGAAAAAGAGGCTGCAAAGATGGAACAATGGAAGCGACAGGTAATCTGCTGCATTCAGGCTCACATCATCCATTACAAAAATCACTTTCCGTCACAAGCAGTTGTTATCTTCAACACTACTTTGCATAATTTTGATGCATAAGCACAACCTGAGGGGGAAATGGTCCTTTCTGACTGCACTGTCTCTTTGTTAAAGATGCCTTTTACAGACTCAAGGTTTCTTGAGACCACAGAGCGCTTTTAAATCTATTAAGCCGGAATATTTCCTGTCTGATGTGTAAATGCCAAGACACTTTGATGGCTGTGTTTTCATATTCTGCCTTTTCAACCTGCTGTGACATATTCCCCACATTTATCTTAGACTTGGTGTTGAAGCAAAGTCTCTTCTGCATTTCTAAACCTGCTGAGTGCTCACTGGTGCTCAGATGTACATGACTGCCATCTAGTGATCTAAACGGAGAGCTGTTCCATGTCAGCCTGTTGAACTTTAATATCTGCAAAACAAGGCTGTTCAAAAGATCCTGTCTTGTTTGCAGCATTCAGTGGAGAGATCAGAGGCAGCTGAGGCTAATAGAAGGGATCAAATCATACATGTAAGTGCTGTATAGCTTCAGCCTCCATCCCTTTATATAGAACAAACACTCACTTAACTTCCTCTATACTTCTACAGCGACTATCAAAATGTATAATGTGCTGATCACAAGGTTGATTCCACATTAAAAAAAACAGGATTTTGATAGGTTTAAGTTTTTCAATGTTGTATTTTTGTTCATGCATGTATTTTTCAGGACTTGGAGAGACAGAACGAGACCATGCAGGATAGTCTCAGAAAGTACCAACAGGAGCAGAAAGTCCTGCTGGATAAGGTCAACATTCTGCAGCAACAGCTCACACAGGTAAACAAAACAACAACAGAACAAGAGCTGCTGAGCTGGATAGAGCAAAACAATTCAATAAAACCCTCCAGCCATGCATGCCCTTTACTGGCTTGTTGTTGTCAGAGCACATGGTTTTCTCTGAGCTGGAGGAGAGTTCTGAGAGTCCTAGAGGGGTTTGGTTGACACATATAATTATAAAAGTTGAACTGAGTCACTCTCTTGGTTTGACACCAATAGTTCAGGGATGAGTTAACACGAAAAATAGGCAAGTTAATGGCTCTCAGAAGAGACTGAACAGGATACGAATAAAGTGCTTTTAAGAGAGGTTGATTAAGTCATTAATTACTGATCATAAATGATTCTTCTTTTCATCTGCAGGAGAAGATAACCGTGGAAGGCACTCAAAAAGAGGTAGGAAACATTTTATTGTATTTTGTGGGACTCGTTCAGGATTCTTAAATTTGTTCCTCAGAATAGTACACCGTTTTCACATTATCTTACCTCAGTAGGAATCAAGGTTAAGTGCTAAAGCATTTCAAGTCTTAATAATTTACAGAAATAGATCAATAATAATCAATAAACAAATTAATACAATGCAACACACAGGTTTGGTTTGATTAAAATACAAATGAGTGAAACACAGGCAACATGTCTTCCCTGCTGCTGGTTATGTTGAAGCATCTTCAAGTAAGATTAAGGCATCTGAGGTGTGAGTGCCCATAACATTAGTTATGGGCACTCACACCCATAAAAAACAGTAAACAGATGTTTGTTTATTTATTTATTTATTTATTGTATTGCACATATGAAAGAACGAGACAAACAAATAACAATAGCCTTGATGAAACAGACTTGAGAGATAAATTCAACAGTAACCAACCACTAACTTTGGTGACAAGAAACATGCTGAACGCATCCATAAATATCCTAAAGGGCTTGTAGTGTGGCTTTCCTAATAAGAAACATTTAACATAAAGACAAAGTATTAACATATGTCCATATAGTTCAGAATCTGAGACAGAGTTTTATAACTTTTTGGATATGTTAGCTTCAGGATTGCCCTGGCTTTATTAGGATGAAAAACCTTCTTCTGAAAATGTCCTCTCTTGTCTTTAAAACTTTAACATTAGCTACAGTTTGCTTCTTGGTGTACATACAGCACTATAAAGAATGTTTTTATTCAAAACTCCTCGACCGAGCCAGTTTGAGACTGTCATAGTGTTGTTGAAGTTGAAGCATCTGCAGTAGTGACAAAAACACAAGCTGCAGAGCACTGAATCATTTAGTAGGTGACTGATGTAAGATTGTAAAAGACAAAAGTTAGCGCCGTGCATAATCTGTGAAATATCATGTTTGTAGCAGTCTTAGTTCTCTACAGTGCTTTAGTGCTTTAACACTTCTGCCACTAATATCTACAAACAATAATATTAAAATGAATTATTGTACAAGTAAATGTAACTAAACTGCCTTTATTCAAGGAGCTCGGTGATAAATGTGAGGCTACCATAATAGGTAAACAGTTAAATGTGAATAGACAAATATTCTTCAATGTGAACTCAGACCTCACATTGTTTGCTTTGATCCAGTCACTCACTTATTCATCCAAAAATCTCTGCATACTTTGACTTCACAAACCCTTTTTTTTTAATGTCTTTTTCTCTCTGTTGATTCAGAAAGAGCATCTGAAGGTGTTACTCAGCGCCAAAGAGGATGGAGCTCGAGGCTTGGAGACCGTCAAGGTCCAGCTCAGGAGCACTTTGGTCAGTCAACTTGTCTGATTTGCACTTAGAAGCATTAACCCCCCCACCCCCCAGAAATGAATGGAGCTAAGGTTTCTTTATTCTCGGCCCGAATTATTAATATATTTTATAATTATGTATTTGAAAGACCAAAGTTTAAGAGCTACTCGAGCTGTGTTTAACAATTTGTCCTCAGAATTAAGGCTTAATATCTAAAAATCATAAAGTGAAGCTCTTCATTACAGAAACACACTGATTTACAAGTTAATCAAGGATGCCAGACTAAGTGCAGTCTAATAAAGGAGTCCAGTATTCATACGTTTTGATGTTCAGTGCTGTTGAATCTGTTGTACAGACTGTGATCCTGCTGTTTCTGAGAGTGTAGTCTGCAGTGAAGTTGAACAGTATTACATTATTCATGGAGCCATTATTGGCACTAATGGGTAGACCAAAATAGAAACATCTACCTAGCATCTCATTTTATAGCAGGACTGCTGTAATAAACTTTAAAAATTACATGTCCCCAATAAACTGGAAACTAACTGTATCTGCTCTAAGTGAATCCCATCATGTGTGGGAGATATTTGGTTTATTGTTGTTGTTTTGTAGCATATGCTGCAAAGTTGTTTTTGTAATAAATTAAATTGAAGTGAAGTCAGAACCTTTTGTAAAGGGTTTGTGCATCTGTGTTTCCTCACAGGGAGATTACTCTGGTCAGTCAGTCATCAAAGGTAAGCTCTCATCTACTTTATTCTAATTAAACAAACACTATGCTGATTTCTATTTCTTCGGGAGAGTAATATCAGCTCTTTCTTCGCTTTTCTTGCAGGTAAAGAAAACTCTTTGGTTAAACAAGCTCACAGCCTGGATTCTGATCAGGTAGGTTTTATTTTTTGGGATAGTGTGATATACAAAAATTAATATTCATATATGTGTCTGAAGATTTTTCCTGCACATGCAAAAGTTAACATTTCTAAACAGTACTTGGATCCTCCCTGTTTCCTTGCTCCCTTCAATATGAGATTTATAACTCCATCATCAGCTTTGTCAACCTGATTAACCTGAATATACTTCTTTAGTCATTATGGTGAGTTTCATCATCAATAAGCATTTCCTATTTCTCTGCAGAAGATGCAGAAAGCTGCCATGGTTCGTTCACTGTCCAGACCTTCAGAGAGGAGTCCACCTGCTGGAGCCTGGGATCTCTCTGGTGAACCGGAGGCCCTCCGACATGAACTTGAGGCGGTTAAGAGAAGACAACAGGCAGCAGAGGAAGAGTCGTCCCGGCTTCAATCTGCCCTCAACCGTAAAAACCGAGAGTGCCAGGAGCTGGTTCAGAGCCGAGACACCATCCAGAAACAGGCCGACCAGCAGGTGCAAGAACTGGAGGAAGCCTTGGGAGACGTCCAGAAGAGGATGCTGGATTCTGAGTGTAAGGTCAAGCAGCTCCAAGCTCATGTAGTCGCTGTTAAGGAGCATTTAGGAGGCCAGGGGACAGAGGAGCTGCGTGCCCAGCTGCAGGATATCAAAGCCAAGTACGAAGGCGCTTCAGCTGAAGTGTGCCGTGTTCGTAACCGCCTCAAACAGAGCGAGAAGGCTTTGGAGGAGTACAAAGGGAGTGAGAGCCAGCTAGCAGCGGAGGCAGAGAGGCTGAACCAAGAACTTGGAGCTCTGACTGCAGAAAGAGATGAACTAGCAGAAACCCTTTTAGAAATGGACTCTCAATTAAAAGAGGCCCAGACTAAACACGGCAACACAGTACCAGCGGAGAAGTTTGACAACATGAAAAACCTGCTCACCAACGCGGTGGATGAGAAAGAACGGCAGATCGCTGAGCTGAGGGAAGACTACGACCGCGTGCTGGAGGAGGTCGCTGATCTCCATCGGAAGATAGACTGTCCGTCATCACAGGGGGGATCGAAGGCGTCGTCTGAGGAGCAGCAGAGGATACTGGGAGCACTGGAAGAGCAGAACGCTTCGCTGAAAAAGAAACTGATGGACTTGACTGCAAAAAGCCAGGCTCTGATTCAAGAGATAGAGGAGAGTGAGGAGGAGAGAGACATCCTACGAGAGCAGCTGGATGAGTTCAACAACAGGATTGGGATTGACCTTATACCCATGAAAGACCACGATGAGGCTCGGAGGAACATGGTGGTGGCTCTTGAAGACCTGGAGGACAAGCTGGTTGAAGCCAGCGAGCGTTACGGAAAAGCAGAGGCACAAGTCCAGCAGCTTCAAACCGAGAGAGCCTCGCTGCAGGAGAATCTCAGCGGCCTCAAGAGCACCGGTGAGACGCAGCAGAGCGCCATGGACGCTCTGAGATCTCAGAATGACGACCTGATGAAGAAACTTGAACTTTTGCAGAAGAGATGTGACGACAGAGAGGTAGAGTGCGTACAGCTGAGCACACAGAGCCAGACTCTGAAACAGAGCTTGGATGGCGAGTATGTTCCCAGACAGCAGCACGAGCAAGTGAAGATGGAGTTGAGCTCCACCCTAGAGAGCGTTAAAGCCGAGATGTTGAAGTTGGAGACCAAGGGAAGCGAAAGTGGGGAAGAACTAAAGCATGTGAAAGAAGGCAATGATAAGTTGAAAGAAGAGTTGGAAAAAGTCCTGTTGGAGATGAATACAGAGTACATTAGTATTAAAGACCACATATCTGCAATAGACAAGTTGAATGTTGCTGTGGTGGAGGCAGAGGATCGAGAAAATCAAGCATCAACCAAGTATGCGTCTGTTCAGGAGGAAAACATCAAACTTACACAAGAACTGGAGGCCCAGAGGAAAGAGCTTGATACCATACAGGAAGCTATCCAGTCTAAGTTTATTCCACTGACAGCAGCTGAGGAGAAAGAGAGCTCTTACAGTGCCCAGGTAAAGGAGCTGACAGCCAAGCTGTTAGAAATGGAAGAGAAGTATAACAAAGAGAGGTCTGCTGGAGAGAGCAACACACAAGAGAAAGACAAACTTCGAGTTGAGATGGAATCCGTTCAACAGAGACTGGACTCTGTACTGGTCAGCAGTGAGAAACACAAGGACGTGGAGGACGAGTTCAAGAGCAAATTTGACGAACTGACCCAGAAGTTGGTCAACTTAGAGCAGCAGCACAAGGAAGTAACTCTGCAGAAAGAGGATCTTGAGGACCAGAATGTCTTCTGCAACTCTCAGATCCAAAATCTCCAGGAGCGTCTGAAATCAGAGTTGACTCGCATCTCAACATATGACACAGAGCTTAAAGCCCTTAATGATGCCATGCAGCAAGCCCAGACCGACTGCAAGAAAGCCAGAGAGGCTCGGCAGGAGGAGGCCCTGAGGGTTTGTGCTTTACAAAAAGATCTACAGGATCGCCGCGAGGATCAGACTGCTTTGCAACAACTAGCCACAGCCAAGGACGCCCTGCAGGCTGAAGTCACTAAGCTTCAGCTGGCTCTCCGTGAAGAAGAGGAGAACAATGCCCAGAGAGCCGAAGACGTGTCTGCCCTCCAATCTGAGCTCCTTCAAGCCACACAGGCTCTCGAGGAGATTCACTACGCGGACGACCAAATGAACCAGCTGAAGAAGGAGAAGCAGCAGCTGGAGGAGGAAGCTGCCAACCTGAGCAACAAGCTGCTCAGCTTAGCAGAGCAGTGCGAGGATGCCCAACAGGGAGCCACGCGAGCGAGGGAGGGTGAGAGCAGAGCCAGGGCAGAGATGGAGACTGTCCAGGAGAAGGGACATGCCATCGAGAGGGAGATCAGGGAGCTTAAAGGGAGATATGATGAGTCACTCAGTACCATCTGTGACCTCCAGAGGAGGATTCAGACATCAGCTCAGCAGACTGAGGCCAAAGACAAGAAGGTAGGGAGAGTATAACTTTAGATTTGAATTGTTAATTGTTGATGGATTGAACAGAATGTGTAGTTTGGTTTAAACAATATTCATCAGAAGAAGTATGTGTGCTTACCTTTAGCTTAATGTATCTACTGAAAATTTAAATGTCATCCACTATTAAGAACAATTACTGTCTGACTCTTAGTAAAAACACCAGCATGAAATTCTTCTATCATTTATGTATTGTGGTAGTAATACATTCAAAAATGTATGTGCGTTATTATTCATGTCTTTGTGTGTGTGTCAGATCACAGAGCTGCTGACGGAAGTTGAGCGATTAAAGCAGGCACTGAATGGTCTGTCTCAGCTCGCGTATACGAGCAGCGCACCCAACAGGAGACAGACGCAGCAAATGGACACACTCCAAGCCCAGATCAAGAACCTACAGCAACAGCTGGCTGTGAGTGGACAAACAGTACATAATGAAATAAGAATCACAGAAAATGATGTAGAAATATGCACATTCTGTTTAATAGTAATTGACTTTTTGCTTTTGAGTGAATGAAAAACAACTGTAAGAGTCTGTAGTTGCTTCATTTTATTATAGTGCACAAATGTTATGTTCGTACCAGCTGTGACCGTACAGTGTTTGTGTGCCTCCTCCATCGGGTGAAAACACCAGAAGAAAATCAGTATCTCTACCCCTGTAGCTAAATCTCTTCAGGACATGTTATGACTGTAAACGATTCATGACAATGTTTCTGTCTTCTTCGTCTCTTCTGTTGTAAACGATTCATGACAATGTTTCTGTCTTCTTCGTCTCTTCTGTTTTAAAAGGATGCTGAGAGGCAACACAGAGAGGTGGTTTCAATTTATCGAACTCATCTTCTTAGTGCAGCACAGGTAAGCTCAACTTCATAACCTCTTCAAGGTGAGAGATCTCTTACCTTTCTCCTTACACTAAACTTTTTAGGAATCACACTTCCAAATGTTCTTTCTTCAAATAGTTGAGTTTCACACTGACACCTTACACCTTTCATGTGCTTTCACATGAAACATTTAAATAGAACGATCCTTGAATCAGGCCTGTTACCTGCTTCAAGCTTACTTCATTCAAAAAGTACATCTTGCCCAGCATAGTTGTTTCTGATCCATGTTAATCAAGTATTTTTGATGAGCAATTAAGACTCCCTGTGTCATGCATAGGCGTTTCCACACAGCACGTCTGCCTCTGATCTGTACACTCTGTTCTTAAAACTTCCCTTCAGCTTCATAATTGGCTAATTATAAATTCCCACCATCTCCTTAGCAGCAGATAGTTATTGCTAGAAATACAGTGAGTCCAACTAGTCTTAGAGGTGAAACTATGAACTCTATCATCTCTAACACATGGTGGCTCTGCCACAACAGCTGCAGCACAACATTGCGTCACTGGCAGTCAACATTACAGGAGGTTACTCAGATCAGAGGGGTGTGTAGCACGCTGGGTTCACATTAAAACTAACTGATCACAGCGATCCAACATTGCAAAATTGAGTGTGAATCCTGCTGATGATTTGAGGCAGTTATAAGCAGATGGATGGCTGTAATGGTTGGCAATCCTTTGGGAGCAGGCTGCTAGTTCATTAAGCGTAACAGAAACCCTCAACAACAACAGCACAAGATAGGGACTCAGCCCACATGAGATAAAACATGTAGGTGTAAGTGCATGGCAGCTTTTAGGGCCTGAATCACAGAACGACCTGTGACATGAACATTAACAGCTTACTGTGAAACAAATCAAACACAAACATAAACTTCACTACTCTGGCTTTCTGTCTCGTAGGGTCACATGGATGAGGACGTCCAGGCCGCCTTGCTGCAGATCATCCGCATGAGACAGGAGTTTGTGTGTTGAAGCTTTCACCCAACAAAACAAAATGCTACCTGCTGACTCAATTCATCATCATCACATTTCCCACTGCAGTGTGTCCCTGCTGTGGCCCCTGTGGGTGCCCAATGTGTGTGTGTGTGTGTGTGTGTGTGTGTGTGTGTGTGTGTGTGTGTGTGTGTGTGTGTGTGTGTGTGTGTGTGTGTGTGTGTGTGTGTGTGTGTGTGTGTGTGTGTGTGTGTGTGTGTGTGTGTGTGTGTGTGTGAGTGTGTGAGTGTTTGTGTGTTTTATGTATTGGCAAAGTGTCTCCAATCCAGCTGCTCTGAAATCCATCTTCTCTGGTCGGACTTTGCTCTAAAATCTGAACGTCTGTGTAGAAGTGAAGAAGTGTAGATTTAAAGTACCACTGCCTTATTTCAACATGATTAGAAACAGCACAAATGCAATGAAGTTAAATGTTTTTAAATCAATTCCTGAACTCTGAACTCTAACATTTGTATTGCTGCTCAGTGAGTGAAACACTGTTCTTACATCTCTGCTGTCTGTTATAAATCAACAAACTAATCAGTTTATCTCTATGCAGCTTTAACCCAATGTAACAAGAGATCTGTCATGTGTTGAAATGTAGGTCCCCGTGATGGGTTTAATCTCCTTCAGTCCTAAGAGGGAATGTAACATTGGACGTGAAAACAAAGACCACTTTCCACATTCCCTCCGGACTGTCTGCTCTCACACAGCGGCCATGTTTTTAGTTTTTAAGAACAATGTGTGCTACGATTTGAAGAACAGGTTCACTTCTTTCAGTTTTCAAAATGACCTTCAGAGACAGGTTTGGTGTTTTTCAATTCCCCCTTCAAGTTATGATCAGGTCTCAATAAGAACACTGTCACAGGTTATGCTTACCATAGTTCCCAGACAATGACAGATCCCAACATTGCAAGGGATGTGGGAACCCACAGTTCTTAACTCCCGCAAGAGTTGTTTAAAAAATGACTTGAAGTGAGTATAGCAGTTAAAACAAAGTGCATATCCTCTTTAGTTTATGAATATTTCCCTCTGTGTTTGTATGTCCTAAGACAGTGCCTCGTTGTTGAGCTGCAGGGACATCATTGTTACAGAAGAATACATTTTGTAGTCCACAGACTGAGTCTTAGGGAGATATCTCTTAATCTGAACAACTGATGAATTTCAGATAACTTTGTAAAAGGTTTTTTGTACAGATGAGGACCGTCTAATTTGTCCCCCATCGCTTGCATTGAAAACATTTAAGGAGTGCACCTTCTCATGTCCAGTCTGAACTGCGGGAACTATTACACCAAGCAAAACCTGTTACAGTGTGATTTCTGTTTCAGACTTTGAAACACTGGGAACCTTTCCTTAAATACACTACTACAGTGCACATTGAGCTTCTTGTGCAATAATACACTCAACCGTAGCATACCATTCTTCAGAGGTATGAATTAGACATATCAAGTGGTCTGTGAAGGTTTCTTCCTCCTCAGTGTGATATTCCCTTTGCAGTGTTCCCTTGCTGTGCTGCAGGGACATCACTAACAAAAAGAACAAATTGTGCTCTAAATCTCAGAAACTTTAGGAGACATCTGAGTGATTCGACCACAAACTCCTTGAGAAACAAACATTTAAGATGAGATGAAAGAATTTGAACCTGTACTTTCACATCACTTCAGCCACTTTGTTGTGACTGAAGTCACTTAGTGGCACAGTTTCATCTTGTGGAGCTCCAAAGTAGCACATTTGTTTTCAAAATTCTCTCTAAATACCAAAGATCAAAAGAGGGAAAAAACATCCTAATCTTCAACTCTTTGCTGTTCTGGTACACGGTAGATAGTGATGTGACAGATTTGGAGAGCTCTCTGTTGTGTTGCTCACACAGAGCATTAAGTCTGGCCATGCTTTGTGCTGGATTTGAGTCATGTGGGGCATGGAGTGGAGATCTCGTGCTGTGTCCAACAGTTTGCAGTGGCACGTTGTCCTTTTGTTGAAACCAGAGTGTCCTCTAGTGGTGAGACTTGGCAGGCCAAGTTGATAGAAAATGTAATAATCAGTGTGGACCAGGGGTAAGCAGCCGTGGTTTTAGGAAGCTCTGATATCTGCCTGCTTTAATCAACAACAGAGGATTAAATATCTTACAGACTGTTGAGAGAATATCAAAGGTGAGTTATTAACTGGGTTTTATCAGCTTATAAGTGCTGCTTTACATATCTACAATTAATCCAAACCCCTAATAAAGACAAAGAACGTCTCAGCTCACCTTGACTCACTAAAACATCAGATTAAAGCAGCAGGTAAACTCTGCAGCCCTCATAGAACAAATGCTGCGTCCCCTGAGCCCGCTCTTTGTGACTCTTGATGGTGTCGTGTAGTGGTGTTGTGATTGTTGAGCGAGTCTCTCATGCCTTTACACTGATATATTTTTCATAGATTTGTACTTCTTTAATTACTGTACTACAGTGTGAGAATTCTGATATTCAGCAGGTCTGGAAGTAGAACGGCACAAAACACGTTCAGGGTAACATTTACCGTAGGAAGCCATTCAAAAAATAGAACAGATCCCTTTATTTATGTGGTAATGAGTAGTTGTTGAAGCACTCCTGTTGATATCTCTCTGCTGACACACTTTACCAAGTAAAATCTTTTCAGCTCTATTTTTATATTTTGGCCAAAACACTGTTTTCACAAACAGATAGTTTAGGAAACAATATCTTGTGCATTCTGCAACGCAGATTCTGGGGATTAACAATCATTTTGGGATATTACTTTCTGTATTCCCTCAACAGTTAACTTTGACTATAAATTAAATCCAGGTAAATCTCTTCATAAATAAACTGTAATCTGTTTTTCTTTGGCAGTAATATTTGTGTTTGTGAATCACTAATACAAATCAATAAAAGTGCCTAACATAGAAAACTATGTCTGTGTTCAGTGTAATTTGTCTTCATCACAGCAAAGAAACCAAAGTTAATGGGTGGATTGGAAGAAATGTGGAAGCTGAGGATATTCATAGTCATCAGAAGATGTATCCTACTAACAAACTTCCAACTTTAAACATTCAATCATCACCAACAAGTGCCTTCACTTAAAAGAAGATTCATTTGATGCAATAGGATCAACTTAATTGCTCATGAATGTGTAATTCAAAAAATGAATAGATGTTTTCCTTTTATAAATTTGTGACCCACTGATTCTTCATCCAGTGGCTCTATCAGATCAGACTTCTTATTTGTTCAGTAAACTGATTAATATTCTAACTTGTAAACTACAAACATTAATTTATCATGATCCTAGAAGAACATGAACATTCAGCTTGTAACATCAGTATATCATCAGTGTCACTCAGCCTATTTCAGCTGCTAACTTTGGCATTCAGCTCAGTGAAGTTGTGACTGCAGCCCAGCTGACAGCTACCTCTCATCCTACCGTCCACCATCCAGTGAGATGACCATTTGTGATATTGTTTGAATAGCGAGAGTTATCATACACCTGAAAGTGATCTCAAAATATTTTACAAAGATCGTACAATATCGTACAAAGAAGTGATCATAACCTACAATCAACATTAGCAGCTGATCCTGTAAGTCTTGTAAGGTGTGAGGTGCGGCCTCCATGGATTGGACTTGATTGTTTTGTACATCCCACAGATGCTTGATTGGATTTCGATCTGGTACATTTGGAGACAGAGTCAATACATTGAAGTCACTGTTGTGTTTATCTGGACCACCTTCTTCCATCGTTCAGTGGTTCAGTTTTGATGCTTGTGTTCTCATTATAGGAGCTTTCATGAGTGGAGAGGGGTCACCCTGCTGGTCTGCAGCTAAACAGCCTCACCACTTCAACACTGTCTGTTTTGAACCCTTCAATCAGAACCAGCATTCATTTTTAAAGAAATTTGAGCTCAGGTAGCTCTTGTTGTATTGTACTTCAACATGAATAGAAACATTTTTTTATTGTTGTATCTTCATGTTGACCTTTAGAGGACGTTAGTATGCTGATTTTTGCAGTAAGTCACGCCTCACAGAGCTGCTAGCAGTGCTGTAGAGTAATCTTACTCAGTTAAAAGTCAGCGTCTCAACAGTTCTGGTTACTTTGTTACAGATTTCTTTTTGTGTTTCTGTCTCTGTTATTTCTCTACAGTCTGAGGTTGAAGACGCTCTGCTGGAAAAATGTGATCAAAGAAACTCTGAGCACCAAGAATGATGTGAAAGTAATTTTAATCATTCTTTGATGACAGTTGTGAGGTTGATTTTCTTCTTTGATTTCACTGACATCAGTCAAATCTGATCAAACGACATCTACACGATCTGATGAAGCAGATTAGCTCAACTGGCTTTCCTTAACTTTGTTTTGATTGTTGTGCACTAAGTCATGAATATTTAATGTCACAGTGAAATCTCAAGTTAGCAGGGGCTTTAAGTTGTAGCTCATGGATGTGTTTGAGCCCCACACTCTGTTACTTCCCCTGTGGTTCAGGCTCAGTTCATGTGGTTTCACTTTAAGTACAATCAACCCAGGAATGAGAGCGAGGAGCTCTCTGGCACATGATGCTCACTTTTATCTTTGAGCCTGTGCCTCTATTGATTTGTCTGTTGCTCTTTTTCTCCTTATAAGATTTATTTTTCATTAAAGCCCTCTTGAGCAGGATGCTGAGAACTGAGGTCACGGCTGTTTCAGTTATCTCATGTCGGATAAATTCCTGGCATTCACAGTCTCTGAGCTGAGGGGGATTTTCCATTTAAGACTTATAATGTGGTGGACTCGTCCTTTGAATAAAATCTAGAGTATTAATACAAAAAAAATCATTAATAAAAGCTTCAGCAGAACTTGAAGTTTATGAGTGTGTGCTAATCCATCCTTCATCCTATCCTCTATTCACACACACAAAATCACACACAAACATCACACACACACACACAAACACAAACACGCACGCACACACACACACGCACACGCACACACACACACACACACACACACACACACACACACACAGACACACACACACACACACACACACACACACACACACACCCTTTAATTGATACAAGACTTGTCTTGGGTTTGCTTGCTTTGAGTAAAGCTTGCTGGTTTTAAGTGGCAGTCGTCCCTCCTCACTACTCCTCCGCCTTCCTCGCTTTTATGATTCTCTTTCTTGCGGTCTGCACTGAATAAGCTGTTCTCAGCAATTACAGCAAATACAATTCAATCTGTTGCTCGATCTCTCTTTAATCTCATTTCCAGCCTCCTAATCAGTCCCATACATCCACTTGCGGCTGTTTGGTTTACCATTGTAACCCCTTTCCCGGCCACAAAGAATCCCATCTATATAAAATTCGTCATCCTGAGAAGGATCAGAGACTTTATTTATGTTGGAGTAAGCCCCGGCCGTCCACCGCATGCCTTGTGAGCGGTAAACTGGCTGAGGAAGCAGGCGGGTGGTTATATACACATCAGAAACACGCCCACATCTCTGCTTCATGTTCTCTGAGCTGTCACGAATGTTTGTTATCTCACACAGCAGTGAACCACCTCTGAGGCTCTGAATCCCTGGAGGAGCTGCTCTTCATTGTTAGCTTTTCAGACCCTCAGAGGTCTTCTTTCTGTGTTTAACAGGCAGTATGAGAACTGATTGTTCCGACTATATGACATCTGAAATAGCTTTATTTACCTCTTTCTCCTCTGTTTGATGATTATCTAAAGACTCCCTCTCCTTCATATACAAGAGTCAAAAATGACTGTCTAGTAATTTTTATCCTGTAATACTCCAGTCCTCCACAGATTTCACGCTGCATACCGATCCAGACCTCATGATGGACAGTTTAACAGACAAAGGATCAAAATTGATGCAGCAGAACCAGAAATGTTTTCTTTCTTATTACTCACATTCTCTTTCCTCTGCCAAACCTGGCAGCTTTATTACCCACCATGCAACTTTACCACCAATAACTCTGCTGGATATTCTGGTGAGTTATGCTAATGGTGGCTAATGCAACCACAAGCCTCAGGCAGACCTGAGGAGGGGCCTACAGAGGTTTGGAAGCAGGCTTCTCTCTAATGCAACACAAGCAGATTTCTCCTTCATTTGCTGACCTCGCCAACACAGCCATTTGTGACATCCCTTGAAACCATTATCTGACTTCATGCTGCTTTTTTTTAGAGCAGGCCTGCAGGATATGAAGAAAACTTTGAATATGCTTTAACTTTGTTTTGTTCTACAGTGCCATGAAGACACGTGTTACACGGTTCATCACGTCTGTTATTCCACTTTCTATAAGGTGAGATTGATGTATTAATTTGTATTAATGGCTCAAAGGCTCCCTCTCTGTTGTATTATGTATACTCCATCAGCAGCTGTAATGCTTTCTCAGTATAAGAGAGACATGCCTGAACCTCCTTGTAAGTTTTGAGGGTAGCTGACAGCTTGTTAGAGCTTTGTCTGAGGGGTCAAATGTCCTCATGATGAGTGGGAATGCACGACATGTAGAGATTAAGAGTTGTTTTGCTCTTCATATTTTGTTTAAGGCGGTTTTTGTGATGTGTTAATTGCAAATGCTCATAACCAGATGTGGATTAAATGTGATTTAATGTGCAACCTGACTCTGGAGTCACAAAAAGATTTGTACATTTTTTAAGATGTGCAGCTGTACTCCTCAGGACATGAGAACAAACTTTGACGTGTAAAATCAGTGCAGCTCTCTTTGAGTTCCGTGCACACATCATGCTATACATGGCACGCTGCTTATATTTTGCACCTATAGGAACTAAATCTAATTGTGGAATATGTTCTCTCGATAGCTCCTGTGTGTCAGTTAGTTTGCAGTCATTTTCGCAGATTTGGAGAAAAAAAGTGCTATTGGATCACAGAGAGTAGACATGATGAAGGTATCAGGTCTCAGACCTCTCTGCAGCACAGATCCATAAGAGTCTGTCAAAAAGGGAGACCTGGGTCATCAGTTTAAGTGTGCACCCCATGCCCACTGAGGCTATAGTCCTCATCACAGCAGTCGCTCGCTCATCTTCCAACCACGACCCTTTGCTGCATGTCAGCCCCCCCTCTCTACTCCTTCCTTTTCCTGTCTCTCTCTGGCTGTCCTGTCTAATAAACACAAAAATGCCACAAAAAAAACGTTGAAAAAAAAGGAGGACCCGCTTGATATTATTCATCAGTTGTAATTAGCCAAATAAAGAAGAGACAGGGACAGCCACTTGTCCTGCCATGGTGTCCTGCTGTCCTATCATATCATATTTTATTTACCTCCTTCTCCCTACTTCTCTCTTCCTTCCTTCCTTCCTGCTGTTTTACCTTTGGTCTGTCATCCTTCCTTCCTGGTTAATTCCACAGGTCAGGTCACACAAGAGGTCTGAGCCATATTTGTCTCCCTGGTGTAATTGCTAACCATTTCTCTCCCCCTAATAGGCCATTACTCAGGCAGTGCTGGCCAGCCAGCTAGTGAGGCGACACTGGAGGCGGTGAACACGAGGCCAGGGGCCCCTCTTTTTTCATTAGTCCCCTGAGGAACCGAACCACTCTTGGCTCTGGGCCGAGACAGGCGAGGCCCCTTTAATGTTTTTGCAGAGCTCCAAAGCACTTTGTTGCCTCAATAAAGTTCATTTATGGGATAATAAGGCTCTGGAGGACACATGGTGCTGATTGAGATGAATGGTTTCAGCATGGCTCACATTCCCAAAACCAAACTCCATCTCTTCCTCCTGTCTTTCATTTCATCTGGTCTCTTTTTCTCTCCTCTCTTCTCACCTTCTCCTCGCTCCTCACCTCACATATCACTGTACTCCTCATGTGCCGTCATTTATTATTCCTCTTTCTAACACTTTGGCAGAGTAACCCTCTGATCCTGGTGTGACCTGGGATTTGCACACCTGGGAATGAGTAGCAGCGAGGGGGCAGGGGGCCCTCTCATTTCCCAGGATTTATTCCAGAGCTTTAAAGGGGAAGAGAGTGGGGGTGTACGAGGGGAGAGCGTCGATCAGAGGAATGAGAACCCTAAAGCCTCAAACTCTGGCAGGAGGATCAAGCTTTACATGCCAAAGCTACACCAGAGCCTGGTTCCCCGCACATTTACTGTATCAAAGGTGTACATGTATGAGATACATGCCTTAAAACAGATCCCTTTACTCTGAGGATGACTTTAAAAGCACACGCACAGATAGATTAGAAACAGGCCCACTTCTTTTTATCCTTTGGTTATTACACATGAGGCTTACGTGAGTGTTGGCCATCTCTCCCTGAGACCCGGTCAGGACATTGAACACTGCTGCATGCTAAACGTTTTCATCTGAGTTCAATGTTATTCTTTTCCCCTCATTAGTAGTTGGTTAACCGCTAATGCTCAGTGTATCTACTCAGCTTTTCTTCCTCCCTTCATTGACTTAGCAAGAACCAGATGGGCCCCAAACCGCCACATCTCCCTCTCCCCTCTGACTGTCATCCTTCCCACCACTTCTGCACAATAATTTCTCGCTCTCTAATGGAAAATCGCTCCAGTTTTGCATGTCTGCTCGTGGCGTTGCACACATGACAGTATATGTGGTTTAATAGGATAAGGCTTCTGGGGTTCTTGGTGCTTGGAAACATGGCGGAGGCCACCTCTGACTGCTCCAGTCATCTTAAAAACATTGGGTTAGGCCTGAGGGTGTTAGCTCCAGCTTGTTAGTGCGGTTGGAAAACTCTGTGTTTGATTCCATGATGAGAGCTGGATAAAAAGATGTGAGTCTGAAGGACTGATTGATTCTCTGTTGGCGTTCGGGGGCTGCTTCATTTTCAGTTGTGGTGTCTTGGGGATGGCATGCTGGTTGGGAAGCTAGTTCATCCGAAACAGACCGCTGACACAGAGGGTGCCTCAGTGCCGCATGAAGACTTACTACATGTCAGTGGGCTTACTGTTGAATATTACTCAGGCTTAACATAGAGATGGAGGAGTGAGCTGTGTGGATAATAATACTCTGATTTTGTGTGGCAGTACTCTATTTTACCTTTAACAACAGCTGGGAGCAAGAATGTTTGCTAGGCTTATTCCCTCTTGCCTTCAGCTGTATGCTTACTGCTCAGACGAAGCAAATGAGTTTATTAGTGTGGAAGTCTATGAGTGCCACTGTAGTTTTATTGTCTGCAAAAAGAGCCCACTTGATGTAAGAAAACTCCCATTCCTTGTCAAACACTAAGTGGTGTTTTCCAGAGGTGGGTAGTAACGAGTTACATTTACTCCGTTACATGTACTTGAGTAGTTTTTAAAAAAAAAAATGTACTTCTGAGAGTATTTGTTTTGCAGAGTACTTTTTACTCCTACTCAAGTACATTTGTGTTAAAAAATATGTACTTTTACTTCGTTACATTGGGCTGTCCAGTCGCTACTTTTACCGTTCCTTTTTTTCTTCATTTTATATGTTTTATACTCAGCCGAGGAGAAACAGTCACATTATGCGCTGCTTACTTTGTCTATACGGTGGAAATCTTGAGCTTATAGAACAATTAAATCTTAAAAAGCATGTCATGGTGAGTAATCAGTTAGGTAAGCTAAGGATCATACTGGTTAATGTTAAATCTTAAAAACATGTTATAGTGAGTTATCAGTTAGGTAAGCTAAGGATCATACTGGTTAATATTAAATCTTAAAAACATGTTATAGTGAGTTATCAGTTAGGTAAGCTAATGATCATACTGGTTAATATTAAATCTTAAAAATATGTTATAGTGAGTTATCAGTTAGGTAAGCCAAGGATCATACTGGTTAATGTTAAATCTTAAAAACATGTTATAGTGAGTTATCAGTTAGGTAAGCTAATGACCATACTGGTTGATATTAAATCTTAAAAACATGTCATGGTGAGTTATCAGTTAGGTAAGCTTAGGATCATACTAGTTAATATTAAATCTTAAAAGCATGTTAGAAATGTTGGAAAGTAATCTAAAGTAACTTATAAGAGCAGTAAGGTAGCATGCTAATAAAAACAGCTGCTTCTGAAGCTCAACAGTCACCTCAGAGAGATTCTTCAGGACTGAGTTCATGGCCTTTTTAAACACTTCCAAGTTGTTTTAATATTTTCAAGTTATGTTTTTAAGTAAGATGTACTGAAAATAAGTTAAAGGTTAAAAAAGAAAGTTTGGAAGGCATAGATATATATTTTATTGTAATGTTGGAGTATTAATGTTCTGAGTTCTGATGACATCTCAGACAGTTTGAAGTTCTAGCTTGTTTTAAAAAATGAAAGTGGGTACATTAGTTTGAGCACAATGCAGCTTCTCTTTCTTTAATGTTTGAAAGTAAACCATGACTAACAGCATTCATTTTGGTATTTTCCTATTTATGTCACTTATTAAAGGCAGTGTGCACTTCACATTGTTATTAGCATTTCCAATACAGTACAATTTTATATATGATACTACTCACAAGTTACTCACTACTTGAGTAGTTTTTTTTTAGGTACTTATTTACTCTACTCAAGTACTTATTTCTATGAGTACTCTTACTTCTACTTGAGTAACATCATTAGAAAGTAACAGTACTTTTACTTGAGTACTGTTTCGGTTTACTCTACCCACCTCTGGTGTTTTCACAGTCGTGCATCTGAGTAACTACAGAGATTAATCATATTGTACAGACAAATAGAAGTGTGGTGAACAGTCACTGTTTGTTGCCTAGTCAGTACAGACCAGACTGAGCATACCTCAGAACTTTAGTCATTGCCTAAGTTGTTGCCTCCTTCCCAACATGAATTAGCCAGTAGCTTAGCTTTGTAGTGGGTTGATGATGATATAGTGGCTCTGAGGTTCATTTCCTCAACAGAGCTGAGACTTCAGTAGCAAAGAGGTCAAAGGTCAAACACTCAGAGACCCAGCTGTGGTTTCAGTTGCTGAGTAATTGTCATGTTTGGTCGTAGATATTAACTCACTCTGACTTCAAATCGGCCTGAGCTGGTGGTTTAGAGCGAAATCAGTTATCCAAGTTTATGTTGTCACACTGTCTAATTATCCACATAAAAGGAAACTCTTTTCTTTGGAGTTCACCAGATGTAAACAGGCTGTAAAGTATAGACATCTGTATGAATTTCTTCCACATTTGGTAATCTTTTGTCAGCATGGATCAGAATCAAGAACTCTTCAGGCTAAATTTTGCCAAACAAATGTTTAGATGATCTGCTTGTAAGGTTCAGATGAAGAGGTTGATTTTAGCCAAGTTTTGATTGGACTTCTCTTCATCTATTGAAAACATGTGTTTCAAATATACGTCTTCAAATCTGCTGTAATACATCATCCACTCTTTCTTTTCGTCTTTGTTTTTTCTAATAGTTGGGAAATGTTTGCAGAGGCCTGACTTTCTGACTTTGGTGAACAAACTGGGGCTTGTCTGACTTTGCTCGGCTGGTATGAAGTATGTGTGCGCTCATATGCAAGACTAGCATTTATCTAACTTGTCTATCTCGACTAAACATAGTAGCTTCTTTGGCTACTAACATAACAGTATCCAAAAATGTTATATTCCTCAGCTTTTATATGCTCTACTACAGCTCATACAGGCTTATGATTACAGTGCCACTAATGATGGTCAAAGTATTTGTAGTATTTACAGGAACAGCAAAGTCGTGATGATAGACTGATCTATGATGAACATTAATAACAGTTACAGGCAACTGGTCTGATATTAACATTTACAGTGATGATGATAACAGGTGTAGACATGAGGAACTCGGGTATGTAGTCAAGCAGTTCTAAGATTAACACTAGCATTAAAACAGTTATAATAAAGATTGAGACTGACACTAATGGTAGCAGTCTGTCCACCAGGTCCACAGCAGTACGTCGTCTGTAGCAACGATCCAGAGGAACCTACAAGACAAGGGAGCTCAGGGACTCCCAGAGAGATGGATAGTAACTTTAATGGGACATGAAGATGTAAAATTAGTGACATCTCTTCTATACAGATAGAAGAGAGAGAGAAAGACAGTGTGCCAGTTCCCCCAGCGGTCTAAGCCTATAACAGCATAACTAAGAAGTGGTCCAAGCCTGAGTCGGCCATAACTATACGTTTTATCAAAGAGGAAGTTTAAAGCCTACTCTTAAAAGTAGAGACCTTACCTCCCATACTACTTTTAGAGATATTGCTACCTCTTATACTTAGATGGTTTCCTGGTATTTCTTTGTCTTTTGATATTTTCTGTTTAAGCTGAGTCAGTGTAAGAGGTGCTGTCATCTTTGGTGCTGCTCATCCTTGCCTTTACATTTAACTTTTTTTTTTATCCCTGAACAAGTTAACTTTTGATCCAACAGCTGAGGCATCTTCATAATGCCGATTTAAAACAGCTAAAACTGTACGAAATTCAGATATTGTTTTGTGGGTTCCTATAATTGATTAACAATAAGTTGAAAGAGGAGATTTATCTGCCTGGCTGACAAAACATGATTAAAAAATTTCACCATTCGACATCATCTTTTCTACATTTCTGTGAAGTCTACATAAAATAACTGTGAGAATAAATGAATGATGAAACCCTAATTGGCTGTTGTGATGTCCCCACGCAGTGAATGACAACCTCCTTTAATCACTGACTCTAACCTTTTGATATTCAGGGAGAAAAGAACTCAACTCTTCATCCTCATGATGTCCACCCCCTGCTGTGAACTAACCTGATTTAATTGCTGCCTCTTTTACTCTCATTAAAAATAACTTCAGGGTTTTAATCCAGGGTCTTCAGATTCTCAGTGTCAAAGCAGTGTTCTCTCTGTGATCGGCATCTCATTTGGTGATGACTATGTTTAAAACGTTACAGTTCAGCACCATCTGAACTCTTCATAGCACAGTTATTGATTGTCTCACAACAAGTGTTGTTGTTGTGTATTTTTCATAAGGATGGACATTTTTATACTTTCAATTACTGTTTTAATAGAACAGAGGCTGTTTAAAAAAGTTAGTAAAAACTGAACCTGATGGTTAGCAAATCATTTATACCCCATATTTAATTGAAAATTGTGCAAAGACAACTGATCATATGTTAAAACTGAAAAATTGTTTTCTTTTATAAAATAAAAATGCCATTTTAAATTTGATGCGAGTGTCACATTTTTAAAAAGTTGAGAAAGATGCATGTTCATCATTGTATTTCCTAATTTCTTCTTTTAACAACACTTTAAAAGTTTGGGAGCTGAGGAGACCAGTATCTGGAGTTTTGAAAGTGAAATTATGTCACATTCTTTCCTGATATAGGATTTCAGCTGATGTGTCATGATGGGTGACAGGTCAGGACTGCAGCCAGGCCAGTCAGCACCTGGACTCTTCTTCTACGGAACCATGCTGTTGTAGTAGAATGTGGTTTGGCATCTTCTTGCTGTATTATGCAAGGTCTCCCTTTAAAAGGCATTGTCTGCATGGCAGCATGTGTTGCTCCAAAACCTGTTCAGCATTAATGGTTCCTTCCCAGACATGTAAGCTACTTATGTATCCCTATACCTTCATAGGTACTGGCTTATGAACTGAGCACTGATGAAAAGCTAGGTGGGGTGTAAATGTGTTCATGGTTTCCAAATTTTGACCTAATGAGTTGAGAGAAGTACTTGTGTTTTTTTTAACATTGCACAACTTTTCCAGTGTTTTGTTGTACCTCTCCCTACTTTTTGGAAACATGTTGCTGGGATCAAATTTAAAATGAACACATTTTTCATTAACTAATACAGCTTTTTCAGTTTCAACAACTGATATGGTACACTATTTAATTATCTGTCAAATATAGGCTTTAAATGATTTTCAAACTTGAAGTCGTTGTTTATCAACACTTAACACAGCATCACAACTTCTTGAGAATTTGTTGTAGTAAAAATGATGAATAAGATCATTCTTTGATTCTTTGATACTGTTTTCATCTGGTATATAGGGTATACTTTTTCATTATCATTGAGATCTGTAGACCTAAATGGTAGTGTACTGATAAATGTTGTCTAGTGTTAAACTAGCCATGGATGTGTGTGTGTGTGTGTGTGTGTGTGTGTGTGTGTGTGTGTGTGTGTGTGTGTGTGTGTGTGTGTGTGTGTGTGTGTGTGTGTGTGTGTGTGTGTGTGTGTGTGTGTTGTGTGTGGCGAGTGCGAGTGCGTGCGTGTGTGCGTGCGTGTGTGTATTTGTGTGCTGCAGAGTGAAGAACAGTCTTTACAGTAGATTGTGTGTGTCTTTGGGCATGCAGGCATCTCACAGCCCTGACTTTCATGGCCTCACTTCACAGAGAGTTTTCCCCTGGCATGATATGTTGGCCTTGGCGAGACCAAAGGGAAATATTAATAAATCATCCACACAACAAATATTGAGCTGGATCTGAGAGGTCAAAGACGTTGAATGGACAGCCTCAACAGAAAAGAGCAAACACACCTCACAGTCCACCTGCTGACCTGTCAGAGCATCTCTGGATCCATATCTCTGTCTCACTTGGCTGACTTATCTATATCACACACAGCAATCTGACCTTTTAATACACAGACACACACACACACACACTCCCTCTGGGACTGCGATCTGCTGCTTGCTGTAAATCAAACTTGAGCGTCTCTTACTTCAGTGATAAAACAACAGTAAAACAGCAGTCTCTTCTCAACATGAGCTGCTGGTTTGAGTTGAGTTTTTGTTGCTGTCTGACTAATTTGATTTGATTGTCATTACATGCTCAGTGTGAGTTGACTGAAGATATCAGTGAAATAACTTTGATGCTTCTGTAATGATTGTATTTCCCCCTAATCTGCTGTGTTTTAAAACGCCTCCCGACAGTGGTTTCTGCTTTTTACAAGAAAACAAAACCTGATGATGACTTGATGATACTTCAATGTCACTTCAGGGATCTGAATCTGGCCATGGTGGTGGCTTGTCCACTGGTGTGTTGATAACTTCCTGCACCTAAATATGACAAAAACTAAGTAAAACAGAATTAAGATAAAAACTGCTTTAAACCCACTGCCAGTATCATTAATGGTAAATATGTCTAAGTAGTGGATGCAGTGTTTGACTCTGAACTGAAGTTTGGTGACAATGCAGAGTTGGTTGTTTATCAAAGAAGACAACAAAGACTGCACTTGATGTGGAAGCAGAAGTCTTTAAGTGTCTCAGAGAACACTTTATGTAGCTTTTATCATCCTTTCGTAGAAAGTATTTCAGCATTTTCTTCTGCTTGTTGCTTGAAGGTTTGTCTGTAAAGGACAAAAACAGTCACATCATTTCATAAGTCACATTACATTGTTTGAGTCAGCTCTAAGACCATTGAAGCCTTGCTAGAAGACTTGAGCTCTCTTTAGAAGGAATGTGTGGTCCAGAAAGCTAAAGGGATTATACCTCTACCAGATCACATTTGTCACATGATCGCTATTTAATGTCGTCAGGATGGTGCTACTCTGTCCCTCCTTACAGAACTGATACTCCAACTCTTTTGTTGCTTCTGCTGTCAGACTTCTAAACACTATCAGCAGAAATGCACTTTAGGCCAGTTAATTCAAACCTTGACAGGTGTTTGTCTTATTTATATGGGGTTATAGGTTCTTTTTTGACATGGCTCCTCTATAGGTCTGTTGTCACTGTCATGTCTGAATGCTGCTGTTTGTCTGTTTTATTTATACATCATGGAAGTCTGTAAACTAACTTGATCTTCTGGCATGATAAAGTTGTCTAAATCTGTATAGTTTAAGTCAAGGATTAATGCGTGAGGTCCGCCAATCCAGGGCTGGTGTTGAAAGGGTTATCCATGGCCTGAAAGAGAGGTAGAGGCTGGTGAATAATGTATTAATGTTTTATAAAATAGTGTTATGTCAATGTTTTTCTGCTTCTCGTGAATAAAAAATGCTTACAGAAAGTGTTTATTCCAACTGTTTACAAGGATAAATGATCATAAAAGGATAATCCAACATTATATGAAGTGTGGTAAAATGTGTAATAGGGTCATCAACTCACATTTTCACAACTAGGACTATCATCACTTTGGAACAACTGATTTAAACAAATAAGATAGAAATAGGATAAACCAAAAGGACTTTATAAAGTATTGTATATTAAAAAACATCAGTTTATCTTAATTTGAAAGATCTGTTGCAGCCATACTATCTGTGCTATATAAAAGGTTTCACTCTATATGGGTGTACTCATGAAATTTACGTAGAGCATCTATCAGTCTAAATATTACCTTATAATGCAGTATATTTTTACACCAGCAGAGGTCAGCATTGCCCAATCTGTTAACCCCTGAAAGCAGTTGAGCTCTGTCTCTGAAGCTGCAAACCGGCTGGCTGACTTCTCCAACAGCCACTCCCCACAGAGGAGATATGTTCAGATGTGATTAAGTCAGAATCCCTATCACCATCCATCCACCCAACCATCATGCTACTGTAGGAATTAAAGTTCTTATATTTATGATGTTGGTCATAGATAACATCATTGTAGTGCAGCATGTCCAGCTTGTTCTTAAAGCTGTAACTGGATTGTTTTGTTTTTTACCTTCATTAAAGTCAGACTGTGATTAAGGCCTCATGTTTCACTGATGCTGACATGCATAGAGGATTTACTAAACAAGGCTATCTCTGAGAGAGAATTCATTTAACTATAATTTGTGGATACAGGAAGGAAAAGAGAAGGGTAGTGGGTAGAGGAAAAAGGTAGCAGCTCGACAGAGAAAAATGAAAGAGAGTTCTTGTTATTGCAGCCCGTTCTGGCTGTCAGAGGACCTGACTGAACCCTGACCTCTCTGCCAGCAGCATGAGGAAGTGGTTAGACAGACTCATAACAAGACGTGCTGCAGCTGAGTACTGAAAATCTGAAGCAGAAGGGGAAAGAAGTGCATGTTCCCTTTTGAGTTTGTCTTTGCTTTTTTTTGCACGGCACCTCAGGCCACAAACTCTCTCAGATTGTCTGTCAGCGATCAGGCCGCATGTTTGTGTGTCGACTAAACCGCATCTCCTCTTTCTCAAAGAGCGACTGGCCTCTTTTTCTGTCTGAAAACCGAGCTCTCATGTGAAAAAATGAAAGAACGTCCCCCTCCCAATCCCATTAATTCAACCACTCTCCACTGACCATGTGGGTGAAGTGCGGATGGATAAACCAGGCTGCTGCTCCATTGCACCCGGGCAGTTTCACGCTCATAAACGCAGTCAGGGCTCAGTAAAGCACACTCATCGTTGAACTCCCGCCCTCCCAATCCCTTCATGTTGTCGTACCAAATTCTCTCTCTTGCTCTGTGTGTTTGTGTGTGTATAAAATGCACACATACACACACACACACTCTTAGCAGTCTGGAGGGGGCATGCCAGATGTCAGCGCTCGTCTTGGAGCAATTAAACCGGTTGTTATGATGAAAGAATTATTTGCCATTTGTTTCTCCTGCTCAAGTCTAATTGAGTGATTGAGATCTTAATTAGATTGGCTCTCGTTTTTCACCTCCATTGTTTCACAGCCTCTTTAATCCCTCGTTTGTGTTTTAACTGTTGAAGTTATACCTCTGTGTTTAAAGACTTCTTTGCAGAGCTGGAAAGCAGATAATTACTGGAAAAGCACTGCAATTACCAGACCAAGCTTCACAGCAGTGATGCTTTTTCCTGTATTTTTAGATGGATTTTCTTTCAACTTAAGCACTTTTTGTTACATTCACATTATCTTCCCTTTACACATTTTGAATTCTATTCAAAGCAGCTCAGTATCTTTATTTCAATAATGAATCACATGACAGTACATGAAAGAGGTCACAGAGAGACAAACCCACAGAGAATAAAACCAGACTCTCAGTTCCCTTCAGCACTATCGATCCACATCCGTCACCTCACTGCTTTCAGCTTAACTGTTTTGATTCAGTTTCACTGCTCTAAACCTTTTCTCAGATGCAAAGAAGCTCCAGTGAACTGACTGTGCTTTATCTGCACGGCAACAAAATAGCAGGCAGACAAAGTTAGCTGTTAGATGGAGCACATAGAGGGGTGTTAGAGTAGGTGGAGATCAAATCAGTACAAAAAGTTGAAAACAGAAACATGACATGTAAAAAATGCTAAGACATCAGTGATGAACATCATGCATGATGAAAATGTTTGCTTAAAGCTTTGCCTGATGGCTGCCCCAAGTGGCAAAAACAGTTATTGCAGTTCATGTAAAAGCAAAACCAAGCTGTATTTAAGTTATTTGTATTGTTTATTCAATATACAGTGCTAACAATGTCAGTAAAAAAGTCACCTTGAGTTATTGAACACTTGCTGTGATTAGATTCTATGCAAGAGATTGAACTGACAACAAACACTGTCAGTGAGACATCAGGATTGGGAAGGAGTCAAAGGTCATTGAACAAGACTCAGCATAGACCACCTTTGATCAGAAAGAGAGACTGCCTTCACTAGAGTTCATTTTTTCTCTTCCCTTTGTCAAACATCCAAATGTTTTCCCTTAAAATTGTAATGAGACTGTTTCTGTTTATGGCGTAGTTTTAATTCCTGGCTTGTTGACAGGTGCTGTACACTTTATCTCAAAATGGTGGTTTGGAATAACATAATATCACATATTGGCTGAATTTAGTGTCACATACTAATCATTGCTTGGGGTTTTAAGTGACTGATGATTCACCAGCACAGCTTGCATCAGTCTTGGCAAAGCAGGGAGTCATGTTCAAAAAATCAGTCCACAATGCCTCAGCTTCCTGTCCCACAACATCTGCTCAACTGATTGTGAAAAACACTCTGCTCAGTGCCTGGTGGATTACAGCATCCATATGTCGACCAAGATGGAAATAAACACTGTTTGGAAGATCCTGAGTTGGCCGTCAGGACAAGATTTTTAAAAAACGTGTTGATGATGCACAGTCTTTTCTTGCTGTGACAGATCATTAGATTCTTAAAACATTCTCTGTGCTCTTACAAACGTGTTTTCTTGGTCTTGTCGTCTGTAAAT
The DNA here is from genome assembly GCF_009762535.1 of Notolabrus celidotus. Taxonomy (NCBI): domain Eukaryota; kingdom Metazoa; phylum Chordata; class Actinopteri; order Labriformes; family Labridae; genus Notolabrus; species Notolabrus celidotus. Next base: position 32,359,205 of record NC_048274.1, on the reverse strand, counting down.
GCCTCCCTGTTTCTGAGCCTTGCAGGGACCAACTGGCTTGTTTTGCATTCTTGTTGTTGGTGAGGCAGCAGTTGGGTAAAAGCTATAAATTATTTATCCATCGGTTGTTAGCAGAGATACTCTGGATGCTAATAAACTCCTGGGATGTTTGATCTGCTCGGTGGCTTCGTGCTGAAAATAGTTGATTGTGGCGAGCTGTTTTTCAAAGGAGCTCCTGCATTTTATGTCTATTTATTGATGTGAAGGCAACTGGTGTATGTTTGGTTTGTTGGAAAGTTAATGAAGCCGTCAGATATAAGGGATGGATGAGTAAAGCTTTGTGATAAAGGCTTATGGGTTTGACAACATGTGTTTTCATGGATACAGATTTTCAGATGTTACATTGTTCTAACTGTACTGACTAATTATATCTGTTAAAGGACAAGTAGTCTATCTTCTAAGGATTACGTTCTTTAATAATGACATGACTGAGCCCTCGTTAGAAAGATTCTGTTTGATCCTGAAATGATCCCAGGCAGTCTTGTTGTTGTGTGAATGCTGTCTTGTTTTTCTGTTTGCAACTATTTTCTTGTGGGGAAATAAAGGCCATCCTAGCCCAACTAATGTCAGCTTGGCGGCAGTGAGGCTGTGCTTCTAATACAATAAGTTATAATTATTGTCTGTGCCATATTAACGTTTCTACAGTATATTTCATCTTTGTCTCAAGTCTGAAATTCAAGGACGTATTCTTTTACAAAATATTTGCAAATAATGTTTAAAGAAAAATCACACTCACTTCCACACACTGTACAAAAGTTATTTTCAATTCTGGAGAGTCAATAGAAATTGAGAGGCGTCTGTAAATTTACTATACAAAAAGCTAAAAAGGGTATTAATAAAAAGGGTATTAAAAGAAGATGTGTTTCTGTTGTTGGGGTTACATTGTGGAATGATGCTGTATACATTTTAAAACTTGTGATTCACAATATGGTGTTCATGATTTACCTGTTTTTTTTTGTTTAGTTTAGTTTAGTTGTTGTTTGAGAAAATGTACTGTAGGCTAGGCTTAAATAAGCAATATGCTTCTGCCTAGGCCCTTTCAGTCATAACTTGATACATTACTGGTGCATTATTGCACTTGTATGGCTGAAAAAAAAAATTCAGGATATGGGAAAGTAACATGAATAAATATATGCATGTGGTTTTACAGTGTCACAATAACATTGAAATGAAAGATGACACAAATTCTAAGCTTTTGTATTGCAATATTTTTCAGAAATAATTAAAGATTGAGGCAGCTTGTACCTTTGATGGCCCAAGGAACATTTCAGCCACCTGTCCATTGTTATCCTCCTGGCCGCACTTTTATTAGCATGCAAATATACGTGATGGCTCGCTGAACAATTGACGTCAATAGACGGAGGCCGTCTGGTCCAAACGGTTTTACAAATAATACATTTTTATGACTCAATATGCTCAATTTGGAACTAGTGCCCTATTTGTAGTTGCAATAAAATAAAAATGAAATGCTGGTGATAAAGTTTTGAATCAGATCTTTTTTAATTTGTTGTGATGTAACTTTTAATTATTTATTTTTTTACATTTGTCACGTACCCCTTGCAGTAGTCCCTCGTACCCCCATTTGAAAATTACTGCTTTATTGAATGTGTCTGTACTGTATTACACAAATTATTGTGTAATGTATGATGACTGAATAAAAAATACAACTAATACTACAGCCATCTCCTTCTCCATGTCTCTTTTGAACAGGTCTAACAGATCGCTGCACTCACTCACACATAGATGCATGTGGTGACTGTCGGTACTGCACCACTACACTACTACGTCACTTTACATTTGTCAGCGGTACGATGAGTGCTCTAACTACGTTGGCTAGCTAGCTTACTTTCGCAGTGTTTGTTAGCAGTGTTATGAAGCAGAAAACCACCTTGGTAGAGAGAAAACGGATCGAACTTACATTTATCTGTACATGCTGTCTAATAGTACGTCACTATTTCGGAAACGGACATCTGAATGCTTTTAGGACGAGAAGAGAACGAAGCAAGTTGAATATCGGTGACAACTACGTCAACGGAAATATTGAAGGAGTACATCCGGGATGTTGGAAATGAACGTTACACAAAGAGATCAACCAGCTTCATCTCCTTATAAGGTAAGTGCCAAAAACGTAAATAACTCTTTTCCACGTGTGCTTTTTGTTGCTAGTTGTTTATCACAAATTGGACTCAGGTGTGATTGATTTGTGTTTCCTGCTTATTGGTTTGTTTTCACTATTAAGCTACCATGTGTAGATAACAGTTAGCCTACTTTTGTAAGTCGAACATTTACTCACTGTAGTAGTGGATAACAGTTTTAAAGTCTATTTGTGTTGTCTTTAGGGTTGCCAACTTTTTCACTACTAAATAAGGGACAGGTGCACAGTGTCATGGTAGTGTGAGCATGATGTATGAATTCAGTGTATATTCTGATTCAACTGGAAATGCAGAAAGTGTGTATATTCCCTTTAATCCTTACTGTATTATTGTGCAACGTCTTAAACCTCGAAGAAACCACAATTTTTTGTCCTTTTGGATTTTCCCCGTGTGAAACAAACCAATATAGCCCAATATACGGGATGTCCCGGCTAATACCGGACAGTTGGTAACCCTAGTTGTCTTTCTATTTAAATTTCTTGTAATTAATTCTTGTGCCCAGAGCTATCTACATAAAGGAGGCAAACTTTACTCCTCCAAATATTTATTGACACTGCAGGTGTCAGTGTGCTGACTTCTTTCAGTATAACTCCATTTAACTGATGAGCTCTGGTTCTATTTTTGCTAAACTTCATCTTTAACTTATACATTTACTGATGCCATCTCATCCTGCTCCTTTTTATTTCATGCATTTGATATGTCAAGATGTGTGAGTGGCAAACTCAAACTATCTGTATCCCTGTTGATGTCACTTTAAAGCTAAAAGCAGTTATAGGTTTGTCCAATGGGACAATTTGTTATTTTGTCTTTATTGTGAAGAACAGTCATTTAAGCTATGTGGTTGGAGCTTGGACTACTAACATCCATCCTATATACTCTGAATCAACATAATAATCTTTTTCCACAAGTCTGCTCACTGTAATGAACTGTAGTTCTCTCACTGAGGATATTTTTCCAAGTCTGTGATAACATTGTACCACTCCCTCATGAAATTATTTCCGTGTGTGCTGTCAATCTCATACTGCGGGGAAACACTCAATCAGACAGTTCACATTTTGATGTCAGTGTTACAAGGTTAATGTCACTCTGGGCCAGGTTTCAAAAATAGCAGGTTGCCTCTGACTGTGGATGGATTTGTCAGTGGAAACCACATGCTTAGTCAAGCACGTCTTTATAATTGCTCACTGACACTGACACACTGCCTGTCGATGAACTATTTGTACTTACCATCAAGATTTGAACAGGAAATTGGAAAAAATGAAAATGAAAGCAGCCAATCATGTATTAGGAAAAACAGCCTCATTTTGGGTGAGAATGCCAAGCATTGTCAGCATCTGGTTGATTTGTTATTGTAATCATATCAACAAATTAACACCCATGCCACACACACGCACACACACACCCATGCCACACACACACACACACACACACACACACACACACACACACACACACACAAGCACACACACGCACGCACGCACGCACGCACGCACGCACGCACGCACGCACGCACGCACGCACGCACGCACGTACGCACGCACACACGCACACACACCACCTGCTTCCTTCACCACACACTTATAATCTAACAAATATTTAGGTCCAGCCCAGCTAGATTGGCGTAATGCATCCACCAACTCTGAAGGGAAATTACTCACAAGTTATTTTTCTTCAGCAGAGTATTGGCAGACCTCCATGAATGGTGTTTTCCCCTTAAAGACGTATTACTTATGAATCAGAGGGAAAAACAGGGGGGATTACTGTTATTAGAAAGAGGGAAGGTTATTAGGAAAAGCAAAAGTGAAACATTACCACTGTGAAGGAGTGCTAAGAGACTTATAAAAGCTATTCAGCTTTTTCAGCAGGGTCAGAGGTTTTCAACAGCAGAACTTGGACAGTAGCACAGGCTGTACCACCTCCACTATACTACATGTTAACACCTCTACAAACACATAACGGAACACAATGAAATTACTGTGTGGGTTCTGTGTTGTGTCAGAATTTCATGAGGTGTGGTAAGGTTTCTGTTTCCTGTGCTGAAAAAATATTCAAAGGCACTGAAGGCTTCTGAGGCCCAAGAGAACATTGAGTTGAGAACAGTGAGTTTTCAAAGTTGTGTATGAAATTGTTCCTGTGAGTAAATGAACGATGGCATGAGAAAATATTCCTTAATCATATTCATAAAAGGCCATAGATGGTATCATCACCTGTTTGTTTATGGTGATTAACAGTAAAACCATCCTCAAGAGGTTGTTTGTAATACTAGTTTATCCTTAGCTTTGAAAGTTGCAGCTTGAACAACTTTTTAATACTTTATAACCCTGGTGTTATTCCATGTTACAACACGTCCATTTATAAATAGTGTTGATCAAATTAAAGAGCACAAAAAGAGCAGTGTATGTCTTGGAGTGAATTATATATTTGTCTTCCATTTTTATAAAGATTACTTTTGGGTCTTTTTGCATTTATTAGACAGGACAGCTTGAGGGAGACAGGAAATGTAGGGAAAGACTGTAGGACTTGACATGCCGCCAAACCACGCCAGAACTAGGAATCGATGCTGAGATCAGTGCAATGAGGATCACACCCTCAGCACATGTAGCTCCAGCTCTACCAACCAAGCCAAAACAGCGCCCCATAAGTTTGTCCTCTGACAGATTTTTGTCTAGTTTGTAAAGTTTTTGCTGTCTTTTTGATAGGAGAATCAAACTACCGGTCTGTGTTCAATGTCAATAATGGATTTTTAATTGGTTGTCCACTATTATTAAATACTTCTCTCTAACAGCGGTTCATTATCTGCCTTAGACAAAAATATTCACATGTGGATATCTTATCCTTTACATGTTTTACATACTTTAAAATTAACACAAGGTCAAACTTGTTGTTTCTGGACATTTCTACCACAATTAATAGCCTTCCTCAATGATCATAGATACTCAGAATACTCAGGTGTCAAAGAGGTGTCAATGCATAGGTTGGGTTGCGTTTTTATTATCGTATTGCTGGTTACAAATATCTGCATTTCTATATTCCAATTTAGATGAATCTGTCTCTCTAAAAAAATATCCCTTCCGACTCACTGCGTCACTACTTCATGACCCCTCACAGTGATGCTGATGACAGTAATCCTGCACTTTACCTTGAAGGAGTATTTTTTTGCCTCTGTAGTTTATCAGATATTGTGATGTATCGTACGATAGTATTGCAATTTATCAATTATTGCATAATCACTGTATCTTGGTATTTTTGTTGTCGGGGGCCATGTGTTGAGTATTGTGGGTCTCATATGGTATTTTATCATGTCATATCACATGTCATATCAGATCATATGGTATTGTGAGTTACCCTGCTGTTCCCATCCTTACTTATGACTTTACCATACTGCTCCTAATCTGTCCAACAAGGAAAACTGGAAACAATTTAGCTATAAAACATCTTTTCTTACTCATCTGCAACTATCAAAGTGACATGCGGTAATCTGTGTTATACTTTATCCTGCTCTCTGTCTCTGTCTGTTTGTCTGTTGCGAATTTGCATGCCAAGTATAGCCTGGGGAAGGTCCTCACTACACTGAGCCCTGCTGTGACCCACAAGTAAATTACAGATGCTAAACAGGATAGGTTATGAGACACGCAGTAGTTGGCTTCTTGCAACAAATCCCCTGAGTTATGAAGGAAAGAACTGTAGTAAGAATGATTAATTACTTATGAAAATTGTATGGAAAGAAAACAATGCTGTAAAATGAAACATTTTATAATCAGCTTTATGAAAATAGAGTCTCTAGAGAGTTAAATGAGAGTGTAATACGTTTTATTGGGGTAGCAGAGGTAAACATGATTATTGTCTTGCACACCACCCTTTCATGATCTTATTTAAGTGTTGGTTTTGAGGGGTTTGTGTTTGGCATTTAAGAACATAGCCAAAGCTGTAACAATGAAATTGATTTAACATGCATACTTCTTCCCTGCATGACAAGTCAGAAAGAAACAGAAAACCAGAAACATACAAAAAAAAACCATTTGCAGGGTTACTCCTGTCATCATGGCTGATGTTGCAGCAACAAATTACAGAGCTAGCATGAGGTATTGGACACAATTGCATGTGACAGTGCATTTTCCCATCAACCCTTTTCGCATCGTGTTAAACTGTAAGGTCATATGGTGCTAAGTTACTCAAACTGAACTGTTTGGAAAAGTTTGGGAGCGTATTAATGGTGAAGCTGATTTGTGTGTTTACATCTGTTAATGTGTCTCCATAGACAGATACTTGCAGGTTTTTATTGTTGCCTAAAATGGGTGTTTCACTCTGTAGGAATTTGTAATTCTGCATAAGATCTGATGATGAGATAACACAGCCTGAGGTGATTTTACTACCTGTCATCTCTTTGTTTGATTAAAAAAGCTTAGCTTGATTACCGTCAAAAAGCCTGAGCAGCTCTTACTCTGGGAGTCTGGGCTGCAGGCAGCTGAAGAGGTTGGTTTATACTTGGGTTATGGATTTGTATAAACCCTGATATGTTACTTCTCTTGTACCACAGGGGGATATTTTGTTTATGACCAATACCAAGTAGACCACCATGTCTGTATTCTCAGGCTTTCTCCACCATGTGAGCTGTAACAGGCCAAAGCTGCTTCAGAAAACTTTCTGTCGTGTGTCGAGGCCCAGACAGAGAATGGCACTCGGGGGAACCACAGGCATCCATAAATATTCAAGTCCAGAGAAGTTTATAGAGTTTGTCGTTAAGGATTTATGGTGGGCTGCAGAAGTGGTCATGGAGAGGGAGAGGGGGCTTGGGATTCTGGTTCCAGGCCCGACTCGAGGGAGGGGCTAAGCTGCAGACTCCTCTGAGAACCAGTGCTGGAGAACAGAAATGAGTGTTTAGATTTAGATAGATCAGAGAAAAACATCACAGCCCACCAGTGTGAGGGGGATTAAGTTTAGTGTTGTTTGGATGGTTTAGTATTCCTGTTGAGTTGTTGCATCAGAGTGTTGGCTGATTTTACTGTTCTACATAGCTCTCAGTGAGAAAATATTGTGAATTGCCATCTGTTTAGTGGTTTGAGGGGTTTGGGGGAAAACCCCAGGACAATGGGCTTTCATGTCGTTGAAGTTAACATTAAATTGATGCATTTTGCCTTCATGGTTTTACATTTGCCGCTTTTCAATACATCTCAAAACAATACATCAGCTCCCAAATTTCAGAGTTAGTCATGTAACGCAGCCAAAGCTGAGCTGAATTTAAGAGGTATCCACATACTGAGAAAGAAAGAAAGAGACATTAACTACATGATGAGCGTGTGTTTTGTATGACCTTTAAAAAGAGGAACATGACATGCCGGAGTGAGTCAACTTAAATTTTCAGCTCCTGCTTCTGTAAGTTCTTTTAGTGTATGTGTCAACTGGAAACCGCTCCTAACTTTTGCGGAACATGGTGGGTTTGGGTCAGCATATTTGTCTTTCACAACCTGCTGGTCGGATGCTGTGTTTGTGCACACCACAACCACATGATGCTTATACCAACACCCAACATATTGACTGCTTCTTGTTGCATTTCACACCATTTTCTGAACTTTTTCACTTCTGTAATTTGCTTCTTGTCCTCTGTAACTTTTCAGTCATCAGCCTCCCTAAGTAAGTTTTTCTCCCCTGCTTTTTCCATCATTTCTCACGCTGAACTTTCAGTTTCTACCAGAAGTCTGTGCAACCTCAGCTTCCCTGTTTTTTTTTTCGGTACTTGCCGCCTGCTGTGTCATTTCGGTAAAACTCAATGCCACATAACCAAAACCTTGTTGCGACAGCACCATTTCCCTTTAAAACACTGTGAAAACACTGTCATTGGCATCCCCACTAGGGCTGGGTGATAATTCAATAACGATAATTATCGTGATATAATCTTTCTCCATATAAATATAACAAATGTTGATAAAATTAAATAAATCTAAGCCTGTAATTACACCACCCAACCACTGGAAAGGGAGGGGGCGCTAATATGCCTTAGACGCTAGTTACCACCCAACAGAAGAAGAGGACGGCATTGAACAGCCAATCATTTTGCAGGGTTAGAGGTAGGCAGGCTTAAAAATGTTAAACACAGCTAAAATGAGCAAACTTACAAGCTCAAAGCAGAGTCGTTAGTCTGACACTGTGTGAACCCGGCTTAAACTATTGATTTAACACACTTATTTAAATAAACTTTGAGCATGGAGACAATTTCTGCTGTGCTATTCTAACACGACTAATGTTCACCATGACCGTAGGTCAACTGAACACCGAACGACCGTGATGCACTGTGGGAAACAATATCACTCCACCCGTAATCCTTGGTAACCTCACAGGGGAGTACACTACACAAAAAAATACTCTATAAACTGATACAACATACACATTTTAATCTTTGTTGTAAATTTAAATCAAATTATGCAAAAAATAAGAAACTAAAACTTCACAAAAATCTCATCTTATATTAAAGACCTTCTTCCTGTTAGCACCGTCAAAACTGATGGATTCAAGAAGCTTATCAGAGAACTAAATTCCAGACACAAGTTAACAAACCATCTTCAACTTTCACTCAGGAGCAAAAATCAGACTTTAATTTTAATGGAATAATGATTTGATATATCATGATAATTATCGATATCGACTGATATGAAACATTTTATTGCGATAACACCTTTTTCGATATCGCCTAGCTCTATCCCCACCACACCAAGTAATAGCAATTTCAAAGTAAAGGTCACGGAGGCGTCTTACTCTTCAAAAGTCTAATCTTTGTTTTCATAGCTCAGGAGGCTCTCAGGGAACCCTTTACAGAGGCTGAATGCAGAGTGCTTTCTGGCAGTTCTGGTACTATAATGAGTGTTACCAACTCAGTGAATGTTTGGTAATTTAGAAAATTAACTCTCTTCAAGACACTACTGGCTGCGATCAATGACATGGCTTGTCAGCATGCCTGATCTCAGCCACCCCCCTGCAGCTTAACAGTTACTGCAAGTGTCTGAATGTATCTATTTATTTGTTTATTCGCTGTATTTCTACATGTGTTTAGTTTGATTGATACTGAAGATTAGTTGTAAGATTCTGCCAAAAAATTACAAAAACAAAATCCATCTCATGGTGGCCATGTCAAATGTTCTACATTTGTAGAAGGACTGTTTCAATTAAGTCTAAATTTCATTCAACTACAACAGCACCTTTTTCATGTTGAGAAAAACATGAACATTATATCTATAACAATGTGATTGAACCTAAAAGTCACATTGCAGGATTGCGATTCTTTTTTTTAAAGTTATATTTTTGGGGACTTTTTCGCCTTTATTCGATAGGACAGTTGAAGAGAGACAGGAAATGTGGGGGGTAGAGAGCGGGGGAAGACATGCAGGAGATGGTCGCGGCCGGGAATCTAACCAGCGACCCCTGCGACGAGGACTGTAGCCTCTGTATGTGGGGCGCTTAGACCGCTAGGCCACCAGCGCCCCAGAGTTTTGCTATTCTATCTTGATAAACCTTTCATACAGTAAAAAATGACATCAAACCATTGGACAAATTATGTGTGGAAGCATGTTGCAATTGACACACGTGATGGTTAAAAGCTGGCCTGTTTCCTGACACTAGCACAAGTTTGCCACTGAGTTTAAGTGCAGAGTATGCATTGAATACCAAAAATAAATGAATCTCACGCCTTGTTCTAAGGGAATGCCATGCTGGGTGTGACCCAGTAAATTTGAACAAATGACATTACTGATTTGTTTTGGCTGCAGTAAAAGTGACTCTCCTTGTGTGTGCATACAGTAAACATGCATGAGAGAGCTGTTTCTGCAAACCACCAGGGTTCACTTCTTTTCCCACAAGCCACACATCCCCTGCAGTGTCATGTGATCCCACCAGCATCCCAATAAAAAGCAGGAAGCTTCATTTCCTTTCCTGCCAACAAATTGCTCATCCATGCCCCCCCTATCTTCACAGGCACTCAGATTTAGATAAAAGAAGACAGTGAAACAAGGCTGGTGTTACGAGAGAGTAAACAAGGCTGCCATGTGAGGAATCCAGCTGCATTTTTGCAATATATAAAAGGGGAATTGTTGATGTCTATCTCTCTGTGACAGATGGGGTTACAATAAAAGCAGGGCCAAAGTAGATGTGGTGATTTGATATCCGCAAAGATATAAGCAAACTATTTGAGAATGCTACAGGCATGAGCTGTGCCAGACATTGCTTTTATTATGAGATTTGGGGCATTTTAAGTGCAGATTCCTCAACCTCTATATTGTTTGTAACCTCTGAAAATGGAGTCGTTTTTGTTTTGGTTTGAATGTTATCATGAAATCTTTCACCAATTATCAGTACATCCCTTCATGGAGCTATGAAAAGGAGTCACGTCTGTCTCATGCCGTGGCTGCTAGCAGAGTTAGTCAGGCACTCATTAGTTCAAGTCTTGATATAATGCAAGGGAACTGTGTGCTTATGTGTGGGAGCGTGTTTGTAGATGGCCGTGCATGCATTAATGGGTTGAATCAATTAATCCCCTTTAAATTGTGTAGTTTGATTTTTTTGCTAACTGCCAATTTGTGAAAAAGGAGCAGTTTTAAATAATCCAGTGTTTACTACACAAGAGAGGGAACAGTACTGATTAAGAGGAACTGTAGACACTTAATGGGTTAGCATTATGCACAGCAAAATGGCCCGTAGCACCCTAAAGGGATTTTAGAAGGCTGTGTGAAAGGTCTCAGAGTTCATTATTAGTGAAGCTAATGGGACTAACTAGAGGGCTGTTTTCTCATCTGTGTCATTAGTTCCTCTTACACAAGCCCTCAGTGTCTGTATGCTGGAGTACTCTCTGAAAGGAGGCCTGTTCTGCTTTTCATTATTTCTTTCTTCGTCTGGCAGCCCACGACAGAAAATAAGATATTTGATGTTGTTTTGCTGTCTGTCTTTCCTGCTCCCACTCCTCCATCACTTCTTTCACACTCTGCCGTATCTCAATCATGCACGTATACAAATGTGCACCCACACACCCTTTCTTTCTCAAACACATACACAAGCTCACACGCACACACAGGCATAAACACACAACCAAACAGGGGAAATCAGACAAACCGCCCTCATGAATTCTTATTAAAGTGAGATTATTGAAATGCCAGTCCTTGCGTTTCGATGTCAATCATCTCACATTACGCTGGTGGCGATAAAAGCATTTATTTTCCATTTGGCTCAAGGTGCAATTACTCCTGCAGTTTATCGCGTGTACGACGGGGAAATTCGGGTTTCTGACCAATCTGGTCAACAACATGTTGAGCTGTCCATCAGGATTTAATATAGGATGTCAATTAGGACTTCAGGAGTTTGACAGATATCTCAGACTGAGAAAAGCACCAGATGCCTTCTGCTCCTGACAGAATATGCATTTCTACAGAGGTTTATGCTCTACTAAGAATTGTAGAAATGCACAATATTCATTTTTTGAGCCGATACCCATAAACAAGAACTTCCTGCTCCTGACGGCTGATAACTGACAATATTACCAGGTTTTTTTTCAATGTTTTATCATGTTTTTAAAGTTAAAAATGAGTAGTTATTGCAAACCTGGTGTTTACGAAGGCTAAGATGTTGTAAGCGTCAGAGAATAGTGCAAAGATGGTCCGGCTTTCAGACAACAAAGTAAAGTGCTGAAAAATGACAAAATAACACCTACACTGAAAATACTGTTTGGGTTGCAGTTTGGTATAAGTAGTTAAATTCAGTGATAGAGCTGGCCCTGTCTGTTGCAGTTTTTAGTCTTGCTTCCACTACAGTTTACTGAACGCTTTCTCAACTGACTGGGATGCCCTTTGGCAAATACACTTACTATTGACAGGTACCTCATAAAACCCCATTTTACAACCAAAAAAACACACTATCCCTTTAAAATGTGAAGATTATTTTCCTCCTCTTGTTATACTTGCGGCATATTTTGCTAACTATAATCGTGTTATCCTTATCTGAGAGAGCAAACTACAAACACATCGGCAATGCCATTTTGACTGTTGCTAAGGTTGCGCTTGTTTTTCCCCCCTGTACTTAATGATTGATTACACCACCTACTGTATCAGAATGTGAGGGCTTGTTGATAAGTACATAAAAGTAACTATTTTTAGCAGTTTTTATTGAATAGAAATGTTTTATTGGAATGATAAATGATGACAAAATGTTTGTATTATCGTCATAATGTATCGTAGCAGTGTTTAGGTGTGATGACCTTGAGGCCTGGTTATGGCACTGTTGTGGGTAGTAGAAAAATCCTTAAAGACAACGTAACATTTAGAAATAGACATCATATATGTAGAAATCTGCAGTATTATTTGGATTTCATTTAGGGTTTGGAGGTTTGCTTGCCACAAACTATTCTGCAGAATGATGTCACCATGTTAGATCCTCTAATAATATTAATAATAACAATAATAATAATAATAACAATAACACCACAGGATCGGTTGACTCCTATTTTGTCCAGTGAATCACTTCTTTTGTGCAACAGCATGGCAGCACATTTCTCCTACAAAGAAGCATCAAAAAGCTGTGGTGTGGTGCCAGAAATCAACGAGGTGTCCCCTTTTTTTGCAGTTCATGCCAGCATCACTAGCATCATTCCTTTCTCTTTGCAAAATTCACATCTGAGTGTAGACCTAATGGGACTCAGTTTGTTATAGAGTGCAAAAAGTTTTCACATGCAGGTCTACTTCCCCAGAATTTTTGAGGCTTTCAATTTTTAATGTTGGCTCTGCTCCACTGTGACACTACATGGGATAAAAATGTAGATCCTCATGAATGAGGTCCATTGTCTTTTGCTAACTCAGACTCGAAACAGAATCTCGAAATGTTCTCATCTCAAAAGTAGCTTTGATCGAAGTAGGGAAGGATGATGGAGGCTGAGAGTAGAGGGAGGCAGGGCAGCGTGACTCATGTCTGCCCTGACACTCTGACAAAGCTGCTTTGGAACTGGACGTGGGCACAACCTCCAACCAGTGTGACTGAGAGTTCAGCCCATGTAAACTGGATTAGGGATTAAGTCTTGAGTGGCTGTTCTGAGTCAAACTGAACAGGGGGTCTGAATAATACTGTATTATATTTGAAGATTAGAAGAAAAGACATCAGTTATAATAAAGGCTCCATGATTGGATTACTTCCCACACAGCCTGTGTGAGTAAATATATTTAACTTGTCGTTACCATTTGCAAGCAAGTCATCATTAATGGCATTTGAGACTGTTGGTTGATCTTATGGACACTGTAAGAATCATTTTAGATGTAGAAAAACAGAAAAGGAAATGGCCTATGTATGCCTGTTCTCTGTGCAACCTCCTGACAGTCTATCAGCCTCTATGTGTCAACATGTCCATCAATATGTCAACATCACACCTGCGAGTAAGTCAGTCTCTTTGCTGATATATTATAAGGATTTCCTGAGGCTTTATTCCTGTGTGTCAGATGTTTCCTCAGCATGTCGAATGGTGTCAGGTGCTGCCTCAGTGTTACTGGGTGACATCTGGCTGAGCCTGATGTTACATCTGAGTTATCTGTTGTGACTGAGGACTGTCTGATGACATTTGTCAGTATTAACTGTTGTAGGCGAACAAGACTTCTCTTCCCTTCTCCACTGTGACTCAGTGTTGACAGGGTTGAGGAAAGTTCATCTTGTGTTTGTTGGGAGCGTGACCAGGGTCCAGGCAGACACATATAGACTGTGGCAGCTTGTCTTTGTTTGGACTGGGGTGATACAGACATTTCCCTGTGAATGTCAAAGGACAACTTCACTGATGTGTTCAGGAGAAGTTAAATAATGATGTTCTCTCTTTTGTCTTTCTTATATCCTCCTGCAACTTTCCTCTCAAAGGGTTCATAGTATTTAATATCAATTTATTGGATTCGATTTGAAGAAGTTACATAAAAATCAAGGAATTCTGTAACCAAAACCTTACTCTGAAATACTTTCTTATCTTATGGGGAAAATCAAGTTCAGGCCCAATTAAGCAAGTTTTAATACGTGGAAAGAAATAAAAAGTTTCTGCTGGCTCAAAGAAGGTCTATTTATAAAGTTAGATTTATAATGCCTAAAACTGGTGCCACAGGGTAGATGTTAGATAAGGTGATAAACTGCATGCTGCTGAGACATTTTACTACATTTTTTCCGCTGCAAAAAATCTCAGTGAGTTGATTTACCTGTTCAAAGAAAGCAGAATGAGACTTTGTGCTAAACATATACTCTCAAATGCCTGGGACAAGATCAGCAGAGAGGTAAGTTGTACCAGGGGCAACCAAGATCAACACAAACCAAGTCCCTCACAGAGTCTTAAAGGTAGGATCAAATGGAAAAATGCAGTTCCAAAGCATCTACTGTAATTTCCTTGTCGTTTAAATGGAAATTTAAATCCCAAATAATTGTCTAGTCTAGGTATTAAAATGCTTAGGAAACAGTAAAACTTGAGCACAGATCATTTAGCACAGATAAGCACAGGATAACAAAGACTGTATGTAAATGTTGTCAGATTTGTTTGCTTAATGTTAGCAGAGATACAACCATCAGCCTTCAGTCCTCTTTGTACAGTAGGTTCACATCCATATACCCGTTCTGGTACACTAAGTAAATATGCCAGTTTTACCAGACAGAGTCTAAATACAACTTAGTTGGTTGACTAACACCCGTCCTTACGACTAACACCCACAATAAAATATTTTTTTTAACAGCAGAATTTTAAAAAATGGTAATAGCCTGGTGAAGATTTGGTCTGGATTACCCATATCTTTTTTTTGTACAGAGGCATAGTTAAGGTAGTGGCTGACTTCACTGACTGACAAGCATAGACTAACTGGCTGTTAGCCAGGACACCGCGGTGTTGAGGTCCACCTCAGCACCACCTCTTTGCCTACAGAGCAGCGATGTAAATTTCAAGTATTTTCTGCAATCGATCTTTGGAAATGTTAACGATCAATTATCAATTAATCATTTTTTTAAAAAAGAAACCTTTTCCATGTCAAAAACAAAGCCAAATGCGTCTTTTCCCTGAATCAAATTTTCCTTCACGACACAATGAATATAACTGACATTATAGAATAGCTATGGATCGTGTTGTGGTGTTCAAAACATAAAAAACGCTGAATATCAACATGTGGAGCAGGCTCATGATCTCCATGACATACAGTCATGATAGTGAAGGCTCAGACTTCAACAAGGGAACTGAACAGAAACATATTTCAGACTCACATTGTCCAGTTTTCTGTCTCCTCGTTCTTATTGAGAAAAATAAGCATGTGTTTGTGGTCAGGCGTCAGCCGGGAGCGCAGCCAAGTTCATAATCATTCTGGCGGCAGAGAAAAAAGGCGCTCATGGAGACCTGTCACTCAGCTGCAGTCCCCAGCTTAGAACACCTCCCTGATAGCTGAACAAAATATGAGATCACATGATGTTTGTTCCACGTGATAGAAAATCCAAACAAAAAAATGTGATTGAGTAAGTTCTTAACAATCAATCGATAGATTAATTGTTGACATCCCTAGTACAGAGAGAGGTTTTCTGAAAGTGAGGTTCAGTCTGAATTCCCATTATGTCAGCCACTATTGTTGGAGTTTAAAACATTGACATGATCTCTGGGACATTGCCAAATGGTTTCCAAAGCAGAGTTTTGCACACTTTGAAGGTTTGATTATGAAAGATATCCAACTAATTCACATGCTACAAGTAAACTGTTACAAAACATCCCAACGCTGCAATCTCATTTATAAGTAGCCAGACTAGCCTGCCATGATTTCCTTTATCTAGATCAACTTCTGGCCTAACTAAAGGGTCATATGAGTCAATGTTGTGCCTTCAAGTTACATAATTTAAGAACAATATAATAGTAACTCAAAATGTCACCACTTCAAATATCCTTTCAGTCATTGTTCTGCATGTTAAACCCTTGTCTATTGGCAGACTGTGACTTAAATCCCATCACACTCTCATGATCATGCAACAGTCTGGCAATGAAATCAGAAACATGTCACTTTAAATGCCAATAAGTTGTGTGATGTAAAACGTTTTAATAAAAGAGAACATCAGAGATAAAAGGATGAATTTTAATTTAAAAAAACTATTCAAAATAACAGAGGAAATCACAATTTCTCACTGAATTGGTCTCTGTTTCTGATGGTCCACTTGTTGGCTCAGGTCACCTTTCACCCCTCCCTGACTGCACCAGGTTCCTTGCAAAGTCTCATTATCCTTTTATCTCAACATTTATCTGACAAGTGAGCAGGGAGGGGGCACGCAGGCCATCTTTAAAGATTCATAAAAGGCAGTAAAAAAGAGAGAAAGAGCTTTAAAAGGGAAGGGGGGCATGGGGGGGCTTAAACTAGCAATTCTGTTTAATGTCTGCATGTGATAGGGTTGACAGAATTATTAATCTGGAACTAAAGAAAATTCAGACCTTTGCTCTCAGCTGCCTCACTAAGAGTCTTTAGTTACCACCATTACATAGCAACTGAAGGTCGGGAGGTCTGCCACTAATTGGTTCTACAGGGTTTTGAATAACAATGAGGCAAGCCCAATTATAAAATCACTATGAGACACCACAGAGGAGTTATAGAGGGAGAGCGAGAAACAGAGAAGAGAAGGAGTGTTAAGAAAAGAGAGAGAGTGACAGGGGACCTGCTGGACCTGCGATGGGAGAGAGGGAGCGCAGAGAAGAAAGACAGAAGTGAAGCTGTTTCATCACTTCTGCTTCCCCTCTCCTCAGCAGCAAGCTATTAATATAATTTATAAATCAGCGATGGCATAAATTTTAATAGAGGGCTGTGGAAAAACAGTCAAGGTCTCTGAAGATAGCTCCACCTCATCTGAAATTCCATTTGAATAAAAGATTCACGTTACACAGGAAGATTTGAAGGGAATCTCTTCTTTTTTATCGTGTGTTCATTTATTAGTTATAGAGCCCTTTTTACACGCCGGGATCTGACACGAGCACTTTGGAATATAAATCAGTGCCTTTTTAGAACAAGTGTCTCCTCCCTTTAGCTTTTTTCACTGCACATGTGTCTGTGCAAGCATGTACAACGGTGTATCCGTGATAGCAAAAAGCACATTCAGTGCAATGGTAGATGGTGGTTGTGTGTGTGTGTGTGTGTGTGTGTGTGTGTGTGTGTGTGTGTGTGTGTGTGTGTGTGTGTGTGTGTGTGTGTGTTTGTGTTTGTCACCAGACATGAGCAGAAAGGTACAGCAGCCACCTGGTGGCTCTGTTCCTCTGAGGGACAAAAGAACAACCCCTCCCCTAATTAGCGTTGTGTCAGGTAGGTGTGGAAGCAGTGTCAGGTGGAACAACATCCCCTCCCTGTGACTGGCTTTCACACACACAGCTGGGTTTGAACTGACAGGAGGCTCTTACTCCACTGCTGAAAACATGTCATGATTTCAATGGCGGCTTTGAACAGAAGACTTTAAAAGCTTCCGGGGATCAACAGTTTTGACATTATGGAGCTTCCTGTTTCCTTGGAGCAGTATAATGTCCCCTACTTCTCTCTTTGATCGTTATTTCATTGATCACTGTGGAGTAAGGTGTGTCTGATAAAAGTAGCGATGATTCTCTTGTGTTTGTCCACTGAGACTTTCAGAGTCTGTCTGGGATTACAGTGAGCCTTCAATCAGCCTGGAGTGGAGGGTACATCCTGCTGCCTTTCTTCACTCACTTTAGCATGATTGTATCAGCAGTGTTGATGCCGATTATCAGACCAAAGATCTATGAATAGAGCCTGGCTCTGTTACATTGATGGGCTGTGCTGTCAGTTGGATTTAATCCATGGCTTTAGAGGCATCAAAGAATCCATTCAGTCTCTTGTAGCTACTCAGTGTGATCAATAAAGAACATGTACTGACTCATTCATGGCCTCAGTCCTTGGGGTTACCAATACGCATGTTCACGAGATAAGGCTGAATATCTTAAATCAAGCTATTATCAACAAATGTAATACTTTGTACCAAAGAAGTCCTGATCAGCTTTTATAAGCCCTAGATCCAGATTAGGTTTTAATTCTGAGTATCTGCCAATAGAGTCCTGACCTGATAGCTTAGTTTAACTTTGATATTTATCCTTCCTTTTAAAGTCCAAAGTGTCTTTCTACGGCCAATCATGTTCTGAGCTAGCCTAACTGAATATACTTGGAAAAAAAAGAATAAAGGCCACAACTTTATTCCACAAACACACATGTGCACAGCCATCCAGACAACAACAACAACAACAACAACAACAACAACAACAACCTCTTTACAGGGGCCGAGGGTAACTCTCCAGGGACACTTGATGTAATAGAATATCGAGTGAAAGATTTTAATTCAGAAGTAATGTTATTTTGATGTATGCTGATGTAAGTTGTCAAATGATCAGATTCAGGCAAGAAAAAGGTCAGGCAGGACATAATAAAATAAGGTGAACAAATTAAATTTGGTGGGGGTACAAAGCAAGGTTGATATTAATCTAATTTACGAGTGAAAAAGTGACATAGCACAATATAAATAGGATAATATATTTCAAAGTTTTCAACATGCTGCAACACGCTCGTATTGAGGTCCACGTGTCAATAATTGTATCACAGAGGTCAGGCGACAGTACATTGTTGATCGATATTTTGTCCCACTCTTTTTCACCTCTTGCACAATAACAAAACTTCTGTTTTGAATTCTGATCAGCCGTCAATACAAAGTCGCTGCCTCCTCGTCTTCTCAGCTTCCATTTGTTTTGTCTCCTAATAAAGCAATTAATGTCCTCCACTCTGGTTGTTTGCCTTTTGCCTTGCTGCTGCTATAATAGTGATCTATTTGTCTGTTTGCAGGAGGAAAGCGTTGTATTGAATTATGCATTGCACGTCACTGCAACAGGCAGCATTTCCATTTCAATTATGAACCAACGGGCTGAGAGGCTAAGTTGCTCTGACTAGCTTTAGTTGCACAAAGAGAAGGATGCAGATATATGTGTTACCACAGGCTTTTGCTGCTTCACCTTTATTGACGGGATGGCTGAGATAAAGAGTGGACACCTTGGATTCTTTGATCAATCTTTTTGATACTCTTTGAAATTTAGACACAGCCTGAGGATAGCGCTCTTTCCGAATTCCTCATTCAGCACATAAAGCTCTTGAAATTGTAGGTGATATGAAAAACTTCTCTTATATTCTGCAGGATGGGCGTTACATCCATTACAAGCACATATGGTGGACAGCAGGCAACTGGGTCCCTCTCCATCTGTGGCCTTTCCTCTTTCAAAACCCCTCTACCCCTGGTTTTTGTTTTGTTTTTGGGGTGTCAAACTGGCCTGTTTGCTTTCCCTTATTAACTACAAACACTACCTCACTCAGTCATGAGTGAGTCACCTCACTCATCAAGTCATGAATGACCCAGAGCTTTATTCACAAGAAGGTTATTGGCTACTTTTTTGCCATATTTCATACACTGATCAGTCACCTGACCACAAATTGTAATTCAGAGCCAATTATAAAGTAATAAACATCATCTTGACTTCATCAACAAGTTAACATGTTAGTGTTATGTTAGCTTAAACTATTTTGTGCCTAAGTACATCCTCACACACAGCTTTTGTAGCTGCAGAAGAAACTTGATTAAACATAGTATATTCAAGTCTCTTTTATGTGTAAATATTTAAATATTACTCCAGGTCCCTTTGAAGTTTATCTAAAGTGAACTTTAAAACAACCTCCATTTAACTGAAGTTCAGATATACCCTCTAAATCTGTTCATATCTGACAAACACAGAGCACACAGGTGCATCTGCATATTAACAGGATAATTTATACAGCGCCCTGTGGCAGCTCGTCAGGCTCTCTCCCTGCTTCTTGTTTCCTGCTAGTCTTTGATAAAGTTTATAGGGATAAGATGTTTTTCTGATCTGTGGGAAATGTGTGTGCTTTGTTCTGAAGAGATTGCAAGAGAGACATGGAGACGCGCTTTTAGGGGCGAATTGGGCGTACAACAGCCTGTCACCTTGAAGAGAGGCAGGATGTGAGGTTCAAATCTGCAGGGAGCAGATCTGTCAGGAGAGAAGTCTGGGCATCTCTCCCCCAGGAGACAGAGGGGGAGACGGGAGGGGCTGTGGGTGAGAGGCAGGTGAGAAAAGCAAAGAGAGAGAAAGAGAGGATAAAAAAGAGGGTGCTGATAAAGGGAAAAAGAGAAAGTGTTTGTGTGTGCCTGTGCCAAAATCCAGAGAACTGCCTCTGACAACTTATTAGCACATTAAAGTGAAAAAAGGTGCAACAAAACCCCAAAACAAAAACATAGTGAGGCTGCTGCTGCTGCTTTCAGGGACACTTTGGCCCTTTTTCTGCAGTTATGCACATCCTAAGCTATGCAAATCAGGCTCCTTATTTGCCTTGCTTGAAAAAGCAACTCTATTATTATTAACAGCAAAAGAAAAAAGTCTGGCTGGGGGTTATTTTACCTCCCCCAGTGGGAAGTCTGCAAATTAGCAAAAAGAAAATGAAATGCAACATTTTCTGCGTCTATTATTTCTGTATTTTTCCATCTCTCTCCCCACATGAGAATGCTACTTCCTCTAAATTAATTAGCTCTGAATATGTCTTAATGATATTTATACTTTTTAGTGTAATCGTCTAATTGTGCTTCTCTAAAGAAACATATACAGTATGTTTTAGAAGACAAGTTGTTTGCTAGGGAGAGAATTTCTTAGCTTATTAAGGATTTTTTTTTTGATGTTCAGCACATCATTAAGTCTGCTCCCTTTGTGATCGTGCCTAACCAGCCTCCTCTCTCCCTCTCCCTGCTGCCTCTCTGGGGAGAGATCCTGCACCAGGCTGCTGGTCAATTAGTCAGTGTGTGTAATTCAAAGGCTGAGAAACGACCAGAGGGAGATGGAGAGTTTGTGTTTTCTGCTCTCTGGATGTGTTTGTGTGACTGAGTGTGGTAGTGATGCTAAATCTCTGCTTGTCTTTCATCAACATGTTTGTGTTGAAAGTAAAGTTGGTTTCCAAACGACAGAATGGGCGGGTGAAGCTCTCTGTCAACACTGGTGACATGGGTTTTTAAAGCATTATGCCACACACAGTCTCTTTCCTGTTTGAAGCCCGTTTGTGTGTTGTTAACAAATTAACAAGCCGACAAGATGCAACGCCTGAAGTAATCTGGATATTTACAGCTGCGTGTAAGCGAGAACTTAAGTTGAGAAAGTATTTTCATTAGTCGTGAAAACAGCTCGGTGGGGATGAGGGTAAACACAGAAATATTCTGTGCATGTAAACTTAAACTTACTCTGAGATAGGACTGTCAACGAATATTCTAAATTCGAATATATATTCGAATATTTAAAAAAAAACGGAGATTCGATTGTGAAAAATAATATTCGACTGTGGAAAAAAACACATCTGCGGCTGCTTTGCGAGTGGGCACACTGACTGACAGGTCAGGGACAGGTCACAGGAGTCACACATGCACAGCGTGAAGCAGACGGCAGAGAGAATTCCTTCTGTCCCCGGATCCTCAGTGCGCTCTGAACGTGTCTTTTCCTCTGTTGGGAACATAGTGAATAAAAAGAGATCGGGCCTCTTCACATGTGGACTGTCTCGTGTTTTTGGCAAATAACCTGTCAGGCCTAAGACCCTACATTGACAGTGGACTAAAAGAGCCCGACAGTCAGTGACACTGGGATAAAATGCAGTTTTTCCTCTTTTTTTTATACAAGCGCCAAGAATGTAAGTGCACTACTTTTTCGTTTTTAACTTCAGTTAAAGTTAATAATATTTGCTTCAATCACTGAATGAAGCCTGCCTGTATCAGGGACAAGAGTCAGGACCTTTAATTGCTCGCACAAGTCTTGTTCAGCACTCACTCAGTGCATTACGCACAGAGAGGGGGGCGAGCGAGCGAGAGGTCTCTGGTCTTAAAAGTGTTACGGTATAGACCATTAGGTCATTTACTTGTTTTGTAATGTGTAGGTATGTTTTAGGCATGTTATATCTTAAATAAAAATGCATATACAAGTAGTTATGTCTCCTTGTATTAGTTTGTCCACCTGTTATTGACATAATGCGCAAATATAGATATTCAAATGGTTCGAACCTCTGGTTTTTTTTTAGAGCGAATATTCTACGTCATTTTGGAGCAATTTTGACAGCCCTACTCGGAGACTGCCCAGTCTCACAGGGATGATAAGATGTTGTCACACTGGTTACTTAAGTTAAGTGAGATGATGTTCATGTGCTTTAAAACTTGATTCTATTGTTTCTGTCTCATCTCAAACTCACTGCAGTTAACACGGTGTCTCAGAGGTGCAGCTGCAGATGATCAGTAAACTACACAGTGTTGTCTTTGAAGAGTTTTCTTTTGATCTTAAGATGTGCACAAATACTCAGGGCGAAAGAGAAGGAGAACTCAGAGAGCGGTCAGTGGTGTTCTGGTTTTTGGTGATCAACACTTATTGCTCAGTTCTCTCAGTTTTTGACTTCGAATGAGAAAAACACCGGAGTAAGAGAGTGTTCTGCACATATACACAATGAAACAAGTAACCCTTTATTTGGGTTAAACCATCTTAATGCATAGATGACTGATTCATTTGTTTTTTTGCAACTTGTTAACATCAACAAATTATGTACTTCTTGACTGTCTTGTATATAACGTGAATTTTCAGCTGTGCGCCTTCTCTATCTTGTAACTACATGTAGAGTAGAAATATTCAGAAGCAGTTAATTTCCCAGTTTCTACACTATGATTTATAATCCAACTAATATCTTGTCTTAAAGCAAGTCAACACTCAGAAAACAGTCTAAATTGTGCTTAATGTATTTGATACTCATCACAGAGTCTTTGGGTAAACAGGGCTAAATGAATTTGCTGATGGTGGTAAAAGATAGCAGAGCTAGCGCCAGCCTTAGATCATCCTTGAAGGTTAACGTCCATGTGTCTGTGCTGGTTATGAATATCTCCTGTCGAATTTTGCCAGTTTAATCAGACACAGCCAACATCAAACATGAATTCCATTTTGTAGATCAAAATACTGCCCTACCACACTGTGCTACGGGGTGCCATCTGTCATCTGTGCTTGTTTACATCCGGGTATTATAGCAGTAGAACATTATGGCAGTAGCCACTAACTAGCCAACTATCTATAGCGCTGGTCTATGGCAGGTAGCTGTGTTACAGTTTAGACACAACAGATGACGGGCATTTCAAGCTGACAGTGATAACAAATATTGATCACTGTAGAAATGTGTAGTACGGATGGGCATTTCAAGCCAAAATACTATTCAATATTCATTGGCATCTATTTGACGATTATTAGAATAATCACCCCCCCCCCACCAACCACACACACACACACACACACACACACACACACACACACACACACACACACACACACACACACACACACACACACACACACACACACACACACAAACAAACACAAACACACACACACTGGTCCCATTAACAGCCTGTTTGTGTGGCAGTCGCGTTAACCAGCAGCAGGACGAGGTGCTGCTAGTAGCGGCACTGAAAGCATCTGTCTCGATCTTTATGTCTGTGTTTCTGTGATGCGGCGTGGCGTGTATTTTTACATTTTACAGCCATGCTCAGTCTCTGGAAATCCGTGTGTAGCAGTATGAGATTCAGAAACGGAGAAAATCGCTGACTGCCTTTAATGTTCTTCTTTTGCTATTTATGCAGTTAGCATTCTCCTTCTCCTGTTACTTAACACGGTTAGCAAACAGCTTTAAGACGCTCTATAGCCACCGTCTGGCAGAAATACTGTATAACAACCAGGCACTTGTAAAAATGATGAAAAATTTTACTTTTAATATGAGAAAATATTCAAAGTATTTATTTGATTTTTACTAAGTGAACAAATATTTGAATATTCGAAAATCATTGCACACCCCTACTGTGTAGTAAATCTTATGCAGCCTAGCAAAGGTGATGAGGTTCAATCGTTAAGTTGCAAATCCCTCATGCAGGAGACACCCCCCCCCCAAAAAAAAATGTATAAGATAAAAAATACAATTCAATAACGACTCCAGTTAACTATCGATGAAGTAATACCGGTCTAAGCTTTGTTTTTTGTTTACATAATTAAATGATCAACATTTTATTTTCAGTGTACACTTTTAAGATGCAAATGCTTCAATCCAAGGATGAAAATGTATTCTGTATTTGTGATAACTTTAGCACCAGATAAACTTTGACTGAGTATATTTTATAATATCTGACTAGTGCGAGGGGACTCAATATATGTTAGTAAATAGCTCACATGATTGCATTAATGAATGTATTAGTTAATTGACTTGTGTGACAGGGCTCTTTTTTATCTGGAACATTTATTATTTATAACATGTAGACATTTAGTTTTTGTCTCTCAGTCTGTCTGTTTCCCTATCGGATCAAACTCACATACACTTTATTAATAGCAGGTACTGAATGCCTATTCAGTGCTACACCTGCCTCACCCCAGTTGTCATTTACATTACACACAGGGACCGAGTGTAAAGCCTTGCAGTTAACTGCTGTCAGCTGTGGGAGACATAAATCTCCTGTAGGATCTGTAGAGAGAACAGACCTCACATGGCCTTACCTGACCTGCACTCGCTTATTTCCCCCCGCACCGCCTGTGTCTCCTCATGGATGTTAGAAAGATTCATGAGTATGAAAGCATTAACTCACACACTGTGGATATGATAATATCCAGGCAGTAACATTACACCACACAAAATGTAACACACGATCCGATTTATGCACCTGCACTCATATAAGATGCAAACAGATGGAGGGGATGGTGCACATATACACATGCCTCTCTAAAGATATATATGCACAGACTGTAAACACTCTGACAGTAGTAGCTTTGCAGAAACTGCTCTCCATCTGGAGGTGGCTGCTTAGAGGGAAAGGAATAGGGCAAATAAAATGTGGCTTGAGAGTGCCTGTCTCTCAGTATGTTTATACAAGCGCTATTCTCATATTGATTTTTGTAGATAACTAGAATGTGGTAATAGTGATTTTTGATTGTTTACATGGCTTAGGAACTAGATATTCCCAGCAACCAGAGTTTGTATGTTTGATAAGTGGTGGAGGGATGTGTGGTTTTTAGGAAACATCTTGTAGGTGCCACAAAATGAGAGTATAAACACATACAACACAACTGAGACGCCAGGAAAAAAACGACACCTCTCCCACTTGGCAGCCCGTGGGTGGATCCATCATGCTTCAAAAGTACAAATGTAGCTGAAAACAAAGTGTTTGTTATTACATAAATGATTGGATTTATGTCACAGGAAGAGGCAGAGATGCTCTCATATACAACTTCCAGACTAACAGGAATTATTAATCCAAAAGAAAAAGTAAGACTTGCTGCAGCAAGGTGCAAGAACTCACAGCAAGACTTGATCTAACTTCCACTGAGTTAGCCTTGGCATCCATGTTATTCAGCCTATAATAAGTCAGACTGTAGAATGTGTTGGATAAATGATTGTCACCTGAGTCGTCTGAGAACATTTGGCACTCATCTTGCCTCATGTTCAATGTAATAACTCAATAACAGAATAATGCACCACTTACTCATTAGACATGCTGCATTTTGTGGTTTTACTTTCTGTTTTTCTTCTTCTTTTTCTCACTTTATAAAAGTGTAATTATCTTTAACAATGTTTGAAGAGAAGATCTTTATTTTAGACAAGGCGTAATAAGCACGTCCGGTGTCAAATACTGACGCTTCTACTTTTAGATTTTTTCTGGCCTAATGGAGGGAAAACAGAAGGAGTCTTTTTGAATTTAGAGATACTTGTAATGTAAGCTCTGCCAAACATCTCTTAAGAAATCTAGGTGCATGAATTGCGCTGTGATTGAAATTACACCAATTGAAATTTAGCAACTGGTTAAAGTTGTTTTTTAATGGAATTATCTGCTTTTAAATGAATAGTTAGCTTGTACTGTATATAAACACAGTGAATACCTTAGGCTGGTGTTAAGCTGTTGAATGTTTCACCTCTCCATCCTGTGGCTTCAGTGCAGAGCTGAAGAGCCTTTGTGATCTGATCTAGGTTTCATAAGCTCTTCCTCTGGCTCACTCTGGAGGGAGTTTGGAGAAGCAGACAGCTGAAAGTCTAGGAAAGTTTGGTCTTGGTTCAAAACCATGGCTGCTCTTTCAACAACGTGCCCTGCATTCACTCTCAGCTAAAACAAATCCTGCCTTCTCTCACACTGCTCACCTGTCTTTTATCTCTGCACCTAAGATTAATATTGCAAAACCTATAGCTGCTACCCTCATCCTCTCTCCTCTTGCTCTTGTTATCTCTGCATCCCATCACTCCCAAACACATTCACTTCTTCACCTAGCCTTCTCACCCTCTCCCCCACTCTTGTCAGCTTGTGGATATTGCTGTTCTCCTCTCCATCACTCTTGTTTTTTCCCCACCGCTCCATCTCAATCAAGAATGCAGCAAGTTTTTATGAATTCATCAGGATGATCATGGACAGTCCTGGGTGGCGTGCAGGGAGGCAACAAGGCGAGACGATGGCTGTTAGAACAGACGGAGGAAAGAGGAAAAAAAGAGAGAGGGAGGGGAAAGAAGAGCAAAGCGAGGGGGGTGTTGGTGTACTGCTGAATTTTAATGAGTACCAGGGGGAATTTCTTCTACACATTTCTTTTCCCCCAGCTCACTTTCATTTTTTTTCTTGGGATGCACCCATCTACTACATGGCTCTAAATCACTGTCGCACAAATGAGCTTTAACACAGTCTGGCTTCGGCCTCGTTCGGCAGCAAGTCACAGAATGGAGCCATCGGCTACACACCAAGAAAACAGCGACCCAAAAGTCGTAATTGAACTGCCAATTTGTCGTGTTTATCTCTACTGTCTTCCTCCAGCCACCAAACCCACCAGACATGCAGCACCCACCGCATCCTCTCCCCGGAAACCAGTGCAGATGTAAGCAGTGTTTCTTTCCATGACAGATCTGCTGCTCATTAGTGAATTATTCATTCTTTTCATTAGAAGTCTTCCAGACTAGCATTGCAAGCATCCACACACTCTTAATTTTATTCTCTTGCTGTCTTTCTTATCAACTTTCTCACCATATCTTCTTCCAGTTAGTCCATATGGCCTTTGGCTTTTTTTTGCACTATCTGTGCCTCGTCTTTTACCCCTCCTCCCCCTTCTCTCCATCTCTCTTTCTCTCTTTCTCTCTTGGGAAGACTTTATTATGCTTTGCTCCGACAGCAAAGTACACAGATAAAAGATAATTGCCTGGCTTGACTCCTCCATTGATATGAAAATAGGATTTAAATTATTCACATTGGTTTAAAGGTTAGTAGAAGGTTATTACTGGCAGATAGAAGTAGAAAGGCAACAGGTTAAGAAGAAAAAAAAAAGACCTTGTGTGTTGCAAGCTGTGGCCGGAAGGTGAGGTGCCTTTCTGAAAGGCTAATTTGCAGTGCAGGCAGTGGAGACATCTTGCGAACAAACCACAAAAGCCTCTCTGGGGGATTTGAACATGGTGGTGGAAGTCAGTTATTAAGCAGCAAATTAAGGCTGGCTGCTCCACGGGAAAACATTGTCAGTAAATAAGGCTGCATCGGATCCTTGCCCACGCTTTAATCCTTTTTCCTCCGTGTCCTGTTCAGCCTTGTGAAGCATTTTATACATTACATTTCCTCCTTTATGAAAAGCTATCAGTATATGCTAGGTAATAAACAATTCCTTTCTCCAGAGGATAGAAAACGTTGAAGTGTTGGGTTTAAATCTGGGTTACCTCTGCTGGGACACTGGCTTGTTTTGCACTGTGGACATGATGCACTCAGAGAGGGGTGAAGGAGAATTACCTGCTCTGTTGTTGCCAGCCTCCCGGAGGACACGTTCACTGATCACAGCAGGGGTTTGTTGGATAAATAGGAGAGGGGAAAGGTTATAACGAGTCCCTTTTCTGCTCTCCTTGTATTACCTTGGAACCAGCTTGTGTGTCTGAAGAGCTTTGTTATGCCTGCAGACAGGATTCAGACAGTTCTTATGTGGTAAGGTTGCAGCCGGTGGGTGGTCTGTTACAGTCCTGCCATAGCCCACACGTTTGACTTACACAACCGTCTTCTTCCATCACACAGCACTAAGACCATCTGCACGTTAGATTTTTAGTTTAATTAATATATTTATACTAGGCGGACTAGTCTAAAGGCAAGAAAAACCTCAAAGAAGGAAGTCAAATTTGGGCGCTATTAGTATAGCATGGCTAGGCAACATGGCTGAGCTAGCTCTCTCTCTCCACCTACACTAACCACATTACAGCTTTGGTGACTGAATGATTCTCAGATTAGTAGAAAATGACTGATGAATGATTATATCAGCAACTATATTTCACTATGGTCATATTAAATTTTACTGTCTCTAAAGATGAACATTTTGTAGCAAGGCAGCCATGAAACTTACAAACTAAGACTCATCAAAGCAAATTAGGACAACTGAAGACATCAAAAGTGCTGGTGCTGTACACGTACAACAGCATAAAGAGCAAGATACCTGATTAAAGCAAGATATGCAGCAAGTGTAAGACCAGAGATAAGATAAAGTGCTCAGCTGTGTAGGTATCTTGAGGCTGTTGTCAGGCTGTGGCTCAACGAGTGCTTATTACAAGTTGGATGAATAAAAACTTGAACTTGTTGTAATTTTCAAAAAGTTCTATCTATATGAGCAAAATCCAAACTTGATATTATTGGAATTATAGATCCACACATTGTAAAATTAGACTCCACATTTGTTCAAGCAAATCCTACTTTTTACCCATGATAATCAAGATGACTTCTTAATTTCCTCTGCTGTGAAGAAAATGTATTTTTATTAATAATTTCAAAGTATGAGCCCCCTCCCTCTGCCTCTCCCACCCAGAGAGCCCATTGATTACCTGAAGCCAATCACTTGCTGCATCGTATCCTAAGAGAGCAGCCAAGCACCATCTCCCTCTTATTCTTTAATTAGTGATACAACCCACAGGCACTAATCTATGCGTCCCCTCTCTGATATTCCTCTGATGTGCTCCTCTTTGAATTCTCTGACCCAACAAGGAGTAGTGGGATTGGTGTGCGCTGCAGGAATGCTGATGTGTTCTTAGAAAGGGAGAGACTCTGTCAGCCTGCCGGCAGACAAGAGGAGACCAAGCAAGGTTTTCTTTCTTCCATGTTCACACCTGTACATGTCATCCCTTTCAAATAGGTTCTGATTTATTTCTGCACCTGGAAAATGAAGAATGTGATACTCAAAGTTGGCGTGTGAAGAGGTCGTCATACAAATTCAAAAATGAAAGTCTTTTTTGTACATTTTAACAATGTTGTACACTCATTTCATTTTGCATTTTAAACTGGCGTTAGCTGGAATTAATGTAAGCAAAATGAATAAGGAAGGGTGTTTCTTATCCACTTCCCTCATACATTAGATTTCACAATCCTACTCACTCATTGAGAAACCACAGTAACAAATAGCAGAGTAGCTCCTGAATGAATCAGTCACTGGTGTACGACTAAAGCCAGGGTTAGGCTGCCTGGGCATCCCTTTGATGAGGCCAGATTTGTGTATCAGTCATAAGCCAGTGCCACTACCTAGCACACTTCAAACAGGCTTAGTGCTAAGCCAATTAGCATGACTTTGCATGGTGTTGATCTGCCTGTGACATGGAGCAGACTGGGCTTAATTGCGTATTTCTGTGCTGACTAATGCTAATTTAGAAGCCTCCAGGAAAGCTGAGCCCCGAGGTAAACAAAGCAACACGGCTAATATGCTGTTAGTGCTGTCTCCATGCACCAGCAGAACTGCTGCTAATCTGCTTACAGCGAGCAGCACGTACTCACACAGCTTCAGGCTAGAAACTGATTTCTTTACTCCTAATATTAATGTACATCTGTCACTGTTACTGTACAGCCTAGGTATCTACTTTAATATAAATCACTCAGTGATGACTGAAGTGGTTGAAAAGATGAGAAGTAGAAAATTACTTAGATGACAGTCAAGAATGTTGTCTACATTAACAGGATGAAATATGACATTTAGGTGTGTAGAAGTTCAAGGCAGCCACCACACCATGAGCTTCACAAACTTATCTCACAGATCTCTCAGTAGGACAAGTTTCAACTGTGAGCAATTTGTGTTGTTCTTGTGATTTTACTGGGAATTTGTGATATGATATGATATTCTATTATATTCTGTTATATTCTATTATATTCTGTTATATTCTATTCTATTCTATTCTATTCTATTCTATTCTATTCTATTCTATTCTATTATATAATTAACATAACATGCAGGATTGCTAGTTATACCTAAAGTCTCTAAAAGTAGTATGGGAGGTAGAACCTTCAGTTATCAGGCCCCTCTCCTTTGGAATCATCTACCAGTCAAGGTCCGGGAGGCAGACCCCCTCTCCACTTTTAAGAATAGGCTTAAAACTTTCCTTTTTGATAAAGCTTATAATTAAAGCTGGCTCAGGCTTGGACCAGCTTTTGTTATGCTGCTATAGGCCTAGACTACCGAGGGAACTGGCGCACTAACAAACTGGGATCCTAGCTCACCTCCTTCCCCAATACCCCTTCATCACTTACTTTAACTCTGCCTGTCCTATTAAAATTACTAACCATAGACCTTTCTGGAGTCCCTGTGCTCCATTGTCTTGTAGATTCCTCTGAGCTGCCATAGACGTCCTCCTGCTGCAAACGTTCTGGACTCCAGCTGATACGGACATACTGGACTTCAGCGGCAACAGCTTCTACTACTCGTCTCATCACTATCACCTCTCTCTCTAACTCCCTTCTATCTGTCTTTCCAGACCCAACTCAGTCGAGGCATGATGGCTGTCTAACATGAGTCTGGTTCTGCCTGAGGTTTCTGCCTGTTGAAAGGAAGTTTTTCCTCACCACTGTAACTAGCTAAATACTGCGATGTGCAATGCTCATGATGGATTAAGGTGGGGTCAGACTGAGTCTTACCCTGTCTTGAAGTTGGGTCTCTGTTCATAATTTGACATAGAGTGGTCTAGACCTCCTATGTTTGTAAAAGCATCCTGAGATAACGTTTGTTGTGATTTGGCGCTATACAAATAAAGATGATTGATTGATTGATATTTATAGTGTGGTCTCTGGTTATGGTACACCACCAGTGTAGTCAACTAAGCAACTTTTTAGCAAGTTTTCAGACGCTTCTGGCGACTCCTTTTCAAAAAAGCGCCAAATCTAGCGACTTAATCTGGTGTTAAATGGAGACTTTTAGAGACCGACGTGAAAGCATGTATCGTTCTTAAAGGGATATTTCAGGTTTTTTTAAGTGGGGTCGTATGAGTTACAGAACACTATTGCTCCTGCTAGCCACAATCATAGGCCACAATGCGTGCCGGTGAGCTCTTCCCCTTTAATGAGAAAATTCCCAGAGGAGCGGCAGGTAAGCTAGGTTATTTTCTCTGCTGACGGGGCAGCCTATTCCGCGTAATGTCGCTAAAGTTGCTAAAGTTGAGAAAATATGGCCCAGACACTCAAGTC
Organism: Notolabrus celidotus; assembly: GCF_009762535.1. Classification (NCBI taxonomy): domain Eukaryota; kingdom Metazoa; phylum Chordata; class Actinopteri; order Labriformes; family Labridae; genus Notolabrus; species Notolabrus celidotus. Next base: position 32,327,490 of record NC_048274.1, on the reverse strand, counting down.
AAAAATGACTGTGTATAGTCAATGATAAGGGAGGCATCCCCCACAACCCCCTCTCATCCCTCAAAACTAATTGTGATAAATAAATAAAGTTAATAAAAAAGTGTCAGCATAGAAATAAAAAAACAGCAATAATAATATCGTCCTGCTTGTAAAATATATTAATCGTCTGACTTATTAATCGATCTATCTCTGGTCCAAGCTGTATTCCAGCCACCCACCACTAACCAAGCTTGAACATGCACAGAAGACTGATGGCGTCTCGCAGCGGGATGTGGTTTGGCTGTATTTTGATCTTGAAGATGGAGATGAAGTTGTTTGTAGACTGTAAACTGGCATATAACCACTCGACTTTAAACCCCATGTAACTAGCACAGGCATGTGGATGTTAACTTACAAAAAGGATCAAAGGCTGGTGGTGCTATCTGTGCTAACGTTAGTTGCACTCTGCAAACCAGTTCAAGATAGTTAACCACAGACTCTGAGATCCAGTGTATACCAGTGTTATATACATTTGACTGTTTCTGAGCGTTTTATTACCTTTAGATTTTTGAACTGGTCAGAATTATATTTCCATTTAAATGACTAGGAAATTAGTCACTTAGAATCATTACTGATTGTAAGTAAGTAATATCCATCATCATTTAATCAAATAATTTCTTTCTCTATTAATCATTTTATAGACTCCTCACAGTTAGCACTGCAACTAAAAACAAGACAAAGAACAGAACAGCTCGCTCTGCTAACTGGTGCCTTTTGTGACTTTCACAGTAACAGACTTCTACTAGGATGAATCCTCATCTTGATTCTACAAACATAAAGATGTGTTACTGTAGAGACAGAACAGATGAAGATCACTGTAACTCAAAGCTGAATTTATCATCTTTATCTTTGTACACCCTTGTTGCCTTCTCACTGCAGCCGTTATTGAATGTTAAATAAAATATACATACAAATATTATTATTACAGGACTGAACTTCCTTTTGTTCTGCTGAGGAAATAAGGGATTGAAGGTGTGTGTGTGTGTGTGTGTGTGTGTGTGTGTGTGTGTGTGTGTGTGTGTGTGTGTGTGTGTGTGTGTGTGTGTGTGTGTGTGTGTGTGTGCGTGCGTGTGCGTGTGTGTGAACTTATGTGGATGTGTATAGCTGGTACAGTGAGGGGCAGCCCAGTCTCAGATCTGAGGGGGCCTGCAGGAATGTTCCGCGCCTTTGAAGAGTGTGCTTTCTGCGCTCAACAAGTATCAGGTCCAGAATGAAGGGAATGTGGCTTCACAAGGCCTCATCCTGCTCTGTTTTATTGAGGGATCCTGTTGGCTCCCTCCTCGGGCCGCCTTTGTTGTTGTGGGGGGATGAAGAGGGCACATACATACTGATGAGGTGAGCTGGACCCAAGGCTGCAGCTCAAAGAAACATTCTCCTTCAGTCAAAACACACAAACCAGGCTGTGCGAGACCAGGGGGAAGGAATCACAGTGAAACTGTGCTGGATGGAAGGAATGCTTGTTTTTTAACATTGAAAGCAGTATGTTCTATATCTAAAATATAATGGAGGAAATAGGGTCAGATATGAGTTTACTTGAGGATTTGTGGATTAACATATTGATAAATTTAACCACCACTTAAAATGTACAGCCTGATCTAAAAACTGCAGACCACACATCCAGCACCAAACAAAGTTAGAAGCAAGTCTGTCAATATATTGAAACATCTGCTCCTGTACACAGTACTGACATTTTTTCTCAGGAGTATGTGGAGACCACAGAGAGTGGATAATGAGAAACACATCAACAAAAGAACACATTTCTTCCTTTCTCTGTTGTTTATGTAAGCCGTTGTGAGTCTGTTTGCCATGACGACTTTATGAGATGTTTATAAATATGTCCATCTATCCCCTTTTCTCTGCATCTCCCTCCATCACAATCTCAAACCCCAAAACAGTCTCAGCAGATGGCTGTTGAACCTGTGTCCGGTTCTGCTCGAGGTTTCTCCCTGTGAGTGGAAGTTTTCTCTTGCCACTGTTACTGGCTTAATGTCATCAAGTGTTTTGCTCATAGTGGATTACATTTGGGTCTCTGCATAACTAAGAGTACAGTCCAAACCGGCTCTTTTTGTGTAGGGTCTTGAGATAACATTTATATTGTATTGGTGCATAATGAATACATTGAATTTAAATTGAATGGCGTTTTTGGTGTAGCTGCAGCTTCTATCTCCTGCTCTTCTGCTGCCTGCATGTAGGAGCGTCGCAAGATTTGGCAGACACACACACCAACATATGCATACAAACGCACATAGGAATGCTAGCTACCACACGCCACTGTTTACTACACTGTATGTCAGTTACTCTGCTGAAACTTGATTTGGTCTGAATACTTGTACCTTTACACTCCTAGAAGTTCTGCTTTAAAATACTTACAGAAAACTGAAGTGACTAGGCATGCCCAAAGACTAGATTGTTGCTGTAAACCGAAAAAACCTGTTTGAAGTGTGTATTGAAACCATAGACTGTATAAATAATGGACGTAGTAACCGTGACGTCACCCATGGGCGCTGTTTTGAAGCCAATGTTGGTGGGAGCCATATTGGAAATGCTGAACTCATCCAAAAGAGTGTGACGTAAAGAGGCGGGGTTTGAGCCTCATAGCCAACAGCTATGTGTTCCAGACCGGGAGTCAAGTCAGTGATGTCCTTATTTGGGCAAAGACTCGTAATCTTAATATCTTCTGAACCCTCATGTTAGATTTTTTTTTACCCCCCCTTAAAGTGTGTGCCGATAGAGAAATTAGCAACGTAGAGCCAAGACGTTTTTTGTACCATGCTGTAAACATGTTTATTAATGCTGCAAAGATCTTCTTTTTTGAATTGGTGTCTATGTGGTTTCCGGTGATTCTGCAGCCAGCCTCTAGCGGGTTCTCGACGAATTGCAGTTTATAACACTTCCGCATGGGCTTCATATTTTGAGACCAGAGGTTGCTGCTTGATTGAAACTTTCAATTTAAGACTACAAAATAGTCTGTGTATGTAATAGTCAACACACATTCACCTAATATGAGCGAGCCTAGTAGGACAGGCTACAGGGCACATGCAGTGTTCACACATCACAACAAGCTAAGCTAGCGTAGCTCCCTGCCTGGTTGAAGTTAAAAATGAGTGAACCAACAGCACCAGCCTCAGAGTCAACATCCTTAGATTTAATAGCTAACCTGGATCATCTTCGCTCACATGGAGGTAGTTTGACTTCAAAAAGATGAATGCTGTTCAAAAAGCCAAAATCTGCAGACTGTCGTAAAGCGGTTGCTGTTAAAGACAGCTCAACAACTCACCTTCTGGGAATTCACCACTTTACAGAATTTAAAGAATATGAAAAGCTTTGTGAGTCAGTGGTCGACCATGACAGACAAGCTCAGTTATAGCCCAAAAAAAAACCTCACTGCAAAGTGTGGAGTGTTGGAGTACTTTACAAAGTAAATCCTGTAGGACACTTCGTATGGTTTACTCATGCTTTCACAGTTTGATCTCAATACTTGATCCGGGGATTTCACTGTTTTAGTCTTACATATACAAAGATTAAGTTTTAAAGTAATAAAAAGACCTGATTTTCTTAAATAAGCAGTTTTTATTAATCTCATTAACAACACCTCACATATTAATAAGAGTGAGCTAGTACAATACAAGGCTGTTTTTGAAGGATGCAAATATTAATGAATAATTTAATTATTGTTAACAGCAAAATCCTGCCAAAATATTGATATATATATTTTTGTCAGTATTGGTCACCCCTATGGTGTTTATATAAACAAAATCAAAGTCATTAAAAATATGAGCTCATTATTTAATTAACAGGAGTGGATGGGTTGGAATCTGTAATGTCTGTAACCTGCAAAGTTTATTGACCTTCAGGTTGGAGCTTGCTCACAGTGTCTCTCTCCTCCATCCCTTCCTCCCTCCTTTCATTCCCTCTCCTCCCTCTCTCCTCCTCTCTCTCTCCAGCACAGCATTACTTACTTCTGACTCCTGACTCAGCGTCTCACCGGCCCAGACACCGATATTGAGTGCTTTTTATCGTAGCTGCACTTTTTCCTCGTTTGAAACAATATAGCCTGACTGTTGCTATTGATTTTAGTGGATTGTGCTCTGGTAAGCACTCCTTCAAGCCCCTGCTGCTATATTAAGCAATCGTTTCCCACAATAGATGACACTCTTTCCCTGCCTCCCGCAGCAATTTGGTTGGCTCTAATGGGCCCGGCATTACTCAAACTCCACATTGATTGCACGGTAGAGGATTTTAAAAAGGAGAGGTCGAAGTTTCCGTCAATGTGGCTGTCACAAACGAGCCTGTTTTTAGATACGTGGGGGAATTTTTTTCTTGTGGATTGGGTACAGCCTGACAGTTCAAGGTAGTTGTGCCATTAAATGATGTTCAAACAGGCTGTGATGCAGGCGTTTGGGCTGTGCAAAATGAAACCGAATAGCCCACTGTGAAGTATCTTGGACTGGAAATTAAACCTTGAAACAGTGATGTGCCTGGATTGATTCCACTGGCCCAGCATTTATTTGCATGTCTTTGGTTCTAATGTGATGTGACTACATTTCCCCGCCAGGCACAGAGGCCCTCTGAAGTATGTCTCTTTAAATCACTGGGGCCTTGGGAGTGCGACTGCAAATGATTTCAGACTCTGGGCTGCTTTTCACATCAGTTGTGGTGCATTGGATTCCCGCTACGCTATCTGCTATCTCCTCCCCATGTCACTGAGCGTCAATAAATCAGTACGCTCTACAGGCAGACCAGAGAACATGTGGGGAGAATAACATGCCCTGTAGTCACGCATATTTAAATATACAAGGGCTCCGTGTTGCTGCTGATTGGGCCACACATCACTGCCCGCTGCACCCAAGACAGCGGAAAAAATGTCTCCCATTTGGGAACACTTAAGTCGTGAAGCCATTTAGCATGTGACTCACCAATGTAATCTAATTGGCTGCTCACCACAGACAAGAGAGTGGTTTGTGTGAGAGTGTGTGTTTCTTTATTCACAGAGCAGGGTGTAAAAAATGTAGAAATTATAACATTTCACACGGCATGCATCCAGTTCAAGCATATGTGTTTATACACTAGTGGAAATACAACTCATTCTATATTTTATAGCAAATTAAAAACTCTGGAGTATATTTTAGCTCACTGATTATATGTCTTGTCTATAAAATGTCAGCGTGAAAAATGCCCATCACAACAACCCACTGCTGGATTATGCCTTTTGTCAGGCAAACAAATACAAACCAAAGTATGAAGCAAATTGCAGATCAATATTTAAGAAGCTTGAACTTCACAATGTTCAGGGTTTTTTCTTTAAAAGTGATAAAATAATAATTCCATTAAAATTTTCATTGATCACCTAAAGAAAAAAATGAAGTCATTTCAAGCCAAAATACTATTTGATATTCATTGGCATCTATTCCATAATTATTCTAATAATCTCCCCCCACACACAAGCACATCTAAACGCACAAGCACAAGCACACGCACACCTGTCCCGTTAACAGACCGTATGAGTGGCAGTAGCGTTAACCAGCAGGAGCATGGTTAGTATATTTACATTTTACAGTCATGCTCGGTCTCTGGAAATACGTGTGTAGTAGTGTGAGATTCAGTAACAGAGACTGTAGCTTATGTCTTCTTTTCCTTTTGCTATTTAATTTGGTTAGCATTCTTCTTCTTATGTTATTCAATGCGGTTAGCAAACAGCTTTAAGATGCTCTATAGCCACCGTCCAGCGGGAATATTGTATTACAACCAGGCACTGGTAAAAACAATGAAAAATTGTACTTTTAAAATGAGAAAATATTCTATGTTACTTTTCGATTTTTAACAAGTAAACAAATATTCGAATATTCGAAAATCATTGCCCATCCTTAATATAGACTGTCAACTTCTACTGCCTACAGGTCTAGTTTGTCAATAGAAAAACCTTCCTTTTGAATGACCAAAATTTCAAATTAAAATTTACATTTTCTTATCCAGTTTCCTGAGATTATCCCATATTCTGAGATTAAGAAGTGAAATCTACAACAGACAAATAATTACGCTTTTTACCACAAGAAATATCTGACCAACAGGCTGTGGCTCAGTGGTAGAGCGGGTTGTTGCTCAATCTGAAGGTTAGTGGTCACATACTAGCTCCTACAATCTCAAGTGATGAAGTATCTTTGGATAAGACACTGAAGCCAGAATTACTCAGTGAAATAGTCAGCAATGTGTGAATGCATATAAAGGGAATTAGTTAGTACTGATGGGCCCTCACTATGGAATCTTCTACTGTCAGTGTTTGAATGTGGTGTCAACTGTGTGAATATGATGAGTAGTGTAGAGGGACTAGAAAAGCACTGTATAAGTATAAGTCTATTTACCATTTACAAATATGAAAAAGTACTTATTAAACATAATCAACTTCCTTCTGTTAATTACTCAGGCAGAGTTTTTAGCCCAAGAGCACATTCTTACTTTTCAGAGAGGTTTATTGCTTATCAGTTTGTCCTTTGTCTTTTGTTCGTGGATGCAGTCAGCAGTCTCCTCATGTATTTATGTGAAACCACAAGACAACTGACATTGGGGTGGATGTGGGGGATGGGGTCGAGGTTGGGGTTGTGAATATTACAGTAGGGGCTACGTGGCGTGCATCCATGCAAACGGCTGTGGCTGCCCACCCAGCTGTCTGTCAACATCTCTGAGGGGACAACTGTCAGATTAAGAGCCCCGGCTTAATGTCAATAGATCACAATCTGCCTCCTGGCCTCAATTATATTGCCTCTCGTCCTCCAGCCTCCCTCCGGTGTGGTGAGGAGTATTAGCTGTGAGCCTCATCATGTATTCAGAGCTGTAATGGCTTCTCTGCGCCTGCACTGCATAGATTAGCAGCGAGGGCCGAAGGGAAGCTACATGTTGGCACAGGCTTTATGAACATTGCCATGATGGATGTCGGGCCCGAGTGTCATTAGTGCTGTTGTGCTGTGAATTCAGCAGTAGATTGGCAGAAAATCCTCTCAGCATGGCTTGATATCCTGTTAGTGGAGCCACGGCGTGGGACATGTGCACATGTGCACTGAGGACTAATTTGCTAATGGAAAATTGGGTGTATTTGTGCGAGTTACCACTGCTAGATATTTTTTGTCACTGTTTCTGTCATTTTCCCAATAACTATCCTGGGTGTAATATATGCTGGTGTTTTGAGGGTGTGGAGTGGACTCATTTGGTGAGGTCTGAAAACACACACTCGCAAACACACACACTTTATTTTTTTCATATATTGCTTTTTACTCCCCCACTCTTTCACACATGGCCAGTCCCTTTGGGCCCACCTCTGCTCGCCAAGGTTTATTATCTATTTGACAGAAGGGCTGGCGGAAGGCATTTGAACAGCCCATAAATTGTCATGCAGGCAGCAGTGTGATGCCGACCACTTTCGTTCCCCCGGCAGCCTGGCATATAACCTCAGTGCCAGCCCATCACAACGCCATTTGCCGATCCAAGTCGAAACCGTGCAGTGCAATTAACAGCATAGATCATTTACATAGTGGCTGGGCTCATTTTCATAATGTCTCCTTTATTATCAGAGGAAGAAATTAACCTAGGAATATATTTACATACCAGCCGCCAATCGTAACAGCTTGCTAATTGCCTGTTAGATGATTAATACGCTTACAGCAGATGCTAATGAATCGAGCACTCATTGTTTCAAAGGTGCTCATGTGGCAGGGCTTGTGTTTTTTGCAGCTTAATTATGGCCATAATTACGTACTTGTTGCATCTGCTTTGAAGCAAGTACGATTAAATACTGGAAATGATATATAAATGTGTGTGAATGGATGGATGATTGTTGTGGTGCATTGTCACTTGATAGAGTAAGAAACCAAAGATGCATTCCCTGACATCACTTTAATTGAGGACACTCTTCAAAGACTCAGAATCTCACTGCAGATTGACACAGCATTGTCTTCTGTTCACACCAGTGAAGGAACTTAGTTATTGGTAAGAAGCTGTCACAGATAAAGTCTGATTCTAAATTGTTCTGCAATACCTGCAACTAAAATGATCAGTTGAGCCATGCTAGCAGCATCAGTTGACCCAAGATGAGGTATCAAACCTCCTTTTAGTGTAACACTTTATTTTGGAGTGGTTTGTTTTCATAATCACTTAAGATCACCGATCCACCACACCAACCCACCACATCAGCCAATCAAAACAAAACATAATAAAAACAATGTAGAGACATTCACAGTGCTCTATAACCAGTTATGGTTGAAGAACTAATTAGCAGGGTTAGTTATTTTAGCTTAGCTTTATCTAGGTTAGCGAGTTTAAGTTTAGTATCTTAATTTTATTTATTTATTTAACCTTTATTTAACCAGGTGAGTTAATTGAGAACCAATTCTCATTTGTAATAACAACCTGGGCGAGAAGGCAACACAGGTGGTATGGCAATAAATAAAAGACAAAACAAAAAACAGAGAGGACATACAGAGAAACCTAGAGACAGAACAATACAATACAAAAATATGACAGCAGTGAACAACTTAAGATGCTAGCACAAACAATTCATTCAACCCTTTCTCTTTTTTACATCATAAGTATTTCATTGGGTTGGGTATGGTCCCTGTTTGCATGAATTGATTCGATTCCAATTCAATTAGATTCAACCTGATTTGTTTGGAAATATTTTAGTGATAATACTCGTTTTGTTTTAACTTGAAAAAGATCACAAAAGAACTAATGCTGATAAAATCCCAGGGAAGCTTCTACTTAATGCATAATTAAAACTATTAAAGTTTACATTAAGAATTTACCCCAAAGCAGTTACATGAATGTTCTTTGTATCAACCCACACACTACAGTAATAATAATTAGTCTAATTTTTCAAACAACTTCATGCAAATTGATCTGTAAGGCTGCTTAAGACTGCATGTAATGTCTTCCCTAAGCACATACCAGTAAATACTGTGCCAGACTTTTAAGCACATGCATTCTTAAATTCACTGTGTCGTTCACTAACCAGATGATGATGTTATGTCCATCTATTTACTTAAACGATTATACTGTGTGTGTTATAGTAAAACATAGACATACAATGTAAATGTAAATTGTTAAAGCCCTTCAAGTTGTTTCCTTTGAGTTCTGGCACACAGGTTTAACTGATCATTTCACACTGATGCATAGTGCCCTGTCAGAAAAGCTATGGGCCTTGTACTTGCAGCGCTGTCTATCATTTATGCATACAGTTTTGGGATGTCACTTCACTCAAATATTTGCATGTAGCGTGGTTTAAGAATATTAATGTGTCTTTGGAAGGCCAGCGTTACAATTTTCCATATATCCTATGCTAGGATATACAGATGTCTATCCAATCTTATAAAAGTAGTGACAGCCTCAGTAACATTTTGCGCATATGGAGATCTGGATGGTAGCATAAATACAAAGGCCTTCTCCAGCGTGGTTTGTTTCAGATACTACATTTTGCAGGTTGTATCTAGGTGATGCCTTATTAAACGGTTTTGGGGATTTGCAATATTTCCACAATATTTTACCTCCATGTTGCACATCTTGCATATGGCCTTGCTTTTGTCCAGCCCTTCTCTGTCTCTAAGGTTTGTCAGTGCCTTCAGTGGAGCAGCTCTGTGTTCTGCCATGTTTGTTTTGTGGTACCGGCCTCTCAGGTGGCCAGATCTTGGTCTCAAGAGACATGGGGCCATGCAAGGGAAAGTGAATATTTCAAAAGATCAATCCTGGAAAATTCCATTTATTAACCTGGCCCCAGTAATCCGTCACAAACGGCATCATTGTTGATTGCCACATGAGGTGGTTAATGTGTAATGGCTGGTGGTCTTTTTTTTCCATTGTCTCTGCTGTCCAATTTAATTTAGGAGCACTGTGCACATATTGACTCATTCAAACAGTCCATCTAGCTGGTCATATTACACTTTATAGAATGTTTTCCATTTTAAAATGCTAGCTCCTAGCTTACCCACATGCATGCATGCCTGAAGGGAAAGTTACAAAAACGGCACACCCACATCAATCTCTCTCTCTCTCTCTTCCATCCTGTCTATTCTTTGGTACAGTATTATCATACCCATCCTAACAGACAGATAAGCTTTGGTTTATGGAATAACGGCTGACTCACCAGTGGTGATGCAGAACTGAATAAATCCTTTTTCAAATCCGCTGCTTTGCATCACTTATTATTTCAAATATCCCCTGTGCTGTTGTAAAGTCTTGTGCTTGAGAAGTGCCTCACACACAGACAGAGACACACACCTACACAATCTCTTCTCCATTTTACTCTGATGCATGCTCAGTGCCCATGTTACACATTTAGAAAGAAAATATTTCCCTAATCCCCGTCTCCTTTTTTTCCCAGGCTTTAGTTTCCAGTTTAATAAATGGCTGTGATTTAATTGTACCGCAGCACAGTGCTCTCAGTGCAGCGAGTGATTAGCACGACAATGTCTTCTAAAACCCTGTGCTGCTGTTTATTTAATTGTCCCTATGATGCTGCGGCTATGCTCTATTTATTTTGCTGCTTAACTAAAACAAAAGGCAGGGTTCAACTTTAGTGGAGGCTCATGCAATATTGAAGAGAGTGGAAGACTGCACCGCACTCTAGAGATGTGTCTCCCAAACACAGCACACAAAGCCAAGTAAGTGTGTACTGTACGTGCATGTGTGAGTGTTCAGTCGTGTTCGTTCAGTGTTTGTGCCAAGCCTGCGAGTAACACAACTTTCAGTCTATGAATAATTTCCTGTGTTTATGCTTTCTTTGCCCCCTGAGTTGCTATTTTTTCCCTCCTGGCTTTCTTCCATTTCTAATGCAGATTTCTTTCCTCCATCTCCCACGTTTCTCTCCCTTTTACCTCGATGATTACTTGTAATCATTACTGCAACATTTGAATATGTTTTCCCCCAAATATGTGTTGGTGTTTTCGGTTGCGGCATTCTTGAGGAGGTTGTATAATTTAAAAACTTTTGCTGGCGTTTTTAGTCACAAAAAGCAGAAAAGTTGAGAACCATTTAGCTCATGGAGCTGGGTATTTCATCTGGATCAGGAACTGCATGTGCCATGGGAGGTCTCAATTCATGCAATTCACACAGTAATCAGAAATTGATGATCTTCTGTCAGCTCTTATGAAGTCAGTCTGCTGCCTGTATGCTCTACACTGTTTACATTTTTGAGATGGTGCCTGCCCTTCAGGTTGTGATGTTATAGTATTAGCTAAAAACCTTACTTTGTAACATCATCAAGAAGCGGACTTAGTGAAAGAGAGACTTGTAAAAAAGGTTAAACTATAGTCTACTATATGTAGAAACATATCAGGTGTTACTTCAGGGGTGTTTTTGAATTGTGTACCGTCACGTATCGTATCGCCACTTAAAGTATCGCCGCGCATCGTCATGTATTGTATCGTCATGTATTGTATCGTCATGTATCATATTGTCACGCATTGTATCGTCACGTATCGTATTGTCAAGTATCGTATTGTCAAGTATCGTATTGTCAAGTATCGTATTGTCAAGTATCATATTGTCAAGTATCGTATCGTCAAATATCGTATTGTCAAGTATCGTATTGTCAAGTATCGTATTGTCAAGTATCGTATCGTCAAATATCGTATTGTCAAGTATCGTATTGTCAAGTATCGTATCGTCAAGTATTGTATCGTCAAGTATCGTATCTTCAAGTATCGTATCGTCAAGTATCGTATTGTCAAGTATCATATCGTCAAGTAACATATTGTCAAGTATTGTCACGTATCGCCACGTATCGTATTGTCACGTATCATATTGTCTCTTATAGTAGCATAGCATAGCATATTGTATCGTATTGTATCATAGTATAGTACAGTATAGTGTCTTGTATTGTTATAAATAAAGTGCCTTAACATTAATAACTACATTTTTTATAAATCTTTATACACTTCATTGCAGAGAGCAGCTATGGCTGAATGATTGTTTTGTGTTGTTTATCTGTCAGGACCTCTTGCTTATTTGTACCTTTATTTTGAATGCTTTATCTGTATTTTAAGCACAACTTAAAATATGTTAACTGCATTTTGATTTACTAGCAAAAGGACTGGTCTGTAATTCTAGTTTCATGTTGGTTGCTAATCTTTGCTAGTTAAAATGCAAAGACGTAATTTCTGTCCCAAAAGAGAACACCCCTCTCACTGTAAAGAAACAATATCTGAATGTAATCTAACCTCTGATCCAGTCATCCCTCTCTAGATGATGGAGTTACATCAGAAGGTAACAGGAAGCTGATAATTGCCTCATGATGTAGGTAATTTAAGAAGTAACTCTAAATGGCTTTATTGTTACCAGAAGTGCCCGGGGCTGAGCTCACCACATGTCTGATGACAGCTACAAGCGCTGACAGGAACACCCTCACCTTTAGATTCTCACAGACTATTGACCAGAGAAATGTGATATAGAGATGCAGATGGGGAACAACCAGGAACAATTGTTGCCTCATGTTGTGTTCTACAGAAAATCTTTAAAGGAAGAAATACTTGTGTCTCAAACTCTAAACTGTCATTGCTCCCTTGTCTGATTTGGTGGAAATTTAAAAATGATCTAGGTATGTTTACTCTGAGCAAAATTAACCTTCTATCAACAATCATGTGGAAACAAAGACAGAGAATATATCTCAAATTGGTGGCTTCTCTTCTTGGGATGCCACAACTCTTATGTAATATTGAAATGTTCAGTAAGACATTTATGGTTCAATATATTCGCTTTTGAGTTGCAGTATTTTCAGTTTTGTTACAGCAATCTTTCATAAATGATATCTCTTTCTGAATTGGATCTGTTTGTGCGTTTTTCTGTGAGTCCATGTGCTGGGATAAGGAAACTCTTCTTGCAAGTAAATATCCAATTGCTAGGTCGGTGGAGTCACTGCAGTCACATCCATTGAATGGCAGAATATAGCAAGAAACATTGAACTTACTATGTAGCACCACTAGCGCTTAGCCTGAATTTGTTGAAAATGCAAAAAAATAAATAAAAGAAAAGATGGCTACAACAAAGATTTGAAGGCAAGATTGGATCTGTTGATTCTAAAGTCAGAGTTTTTTTTGTGTCACATACCAGCTCTCTTTGATCTCCATGCTCACTAACTTAGCAAAGTTAACCTGGTAAAGGCCAGGTAATCTTCAGAGTGTAAAATTAAATAGGCTTTAAAGTAACCTCCTTTCAGTTATAATGACATGACAATGTTCTTTGTGGTCAGTGCAGTTACAGTTATACATACTGTATGCATCATATCACAGATCTTCTACATTCAGCAAATACATATAGCATAACACATATGTCAATGTATTTATTTATTCTATATTATATATAAAATAAATAAATGAATTAGAGAGTCAGCGGTAGAGTTGTTATATGTTCGACACCCTGCTGGGGGCCTCACTATCAGCGACATATATTTCATCATGTTGTAGAGGCTGCAGAATGGCTTTGCTGGGATTTGAAATATTGCAAGCAATTGCTAGCAAAAGTACCTTATCAAGATGTTAATTCATGTGAAAGCCATGCCGCTGCCTTGTGCACATGTTATTTGTTTGGTTACATGTCACTCCTGTCGTTGCCTCTGGAACAGGGGCAGGATTATGCCGACTTTGTTTAGTCCTGTGTAAAAAACACAAATGTGGCACACTGACAGAACTTGTTCTGTAGAATTAAAGCAGGAATTCTGTTTGTAACAGGCTTGGAAAATACTCAGTGAGACCAGAGCTCTCTTCAAAGTTTATTTATCTGATTGCAAAAGAGTGAACTGGTTTCTCCTGTGTCTTTTTTCCACCTAGTTGCCCCCTTCAACTACAAGCCATTGCAGCATTTTTGTTTTCCATATTAGAGTGACTGAGTGTCGGACTGCATCTGTAACATTCATCACCTGCTTCTGGGCTTGAGTTTATCTTTCATGGATCTTTAAACTATCTTAGTTTTATTATTTTCCTTCCTGTGCAAAGTGATCTGAAAAGTACATCTTAATGAGTTTATTCAAGGACTACTTGCAAATAAACACAGGAGCACTGACTCGATGTTCATCTACTCCGACTACACACACACACACACACACACACACACACACACACACACACACACACACACACACACACATTATACAGGTCATGCTAGTGATACATACTGCAGTACATTAGCTGCGAATGCTGGCAGGAGATCTTGAGGAAACTCATCTCAGCTCATTTATTTCCAAAAGTTGGCCAGAGTCTGCAAAATCTCGCTCATAAAATATTAATATCAACAAATCTTCAAGGGATGTGTGTGAAAATATTGTAGAGGGACCAATTAGGCAGAGTGCCTGAGGATTTTTACACTTTCTCCGAGGTTTACATTTTCTTACATGTTTAACACTTACAGAGGAAATTGTGGTTTGTGGATCAACACATTTTCCTAAAGTCTTACTCTCTATCTGAAATGTAAATTCCTTATTAAATTTAATATCAACATGCGTATGATATGAAAATGCAAATATGCACACACACACACCTACGCACATTGAGCTGATCATAAGATGTGTCTCGCCTTTAATAGCACAAACTGTTTGTCTCTGTGCATTTTAACTTGTGCATAATTCATTTATGTATTCAAGCAGATACTTCATATGTGCTTCATTCTGCATTCAAAATAAGCGTTTTGTCACAAAAATTCCTCCATTCATTGAGCATTTCTAAATGTTGTTTGAGAAGTATGAAAATCTTTTTGATAAGCAAGCTCCAGAAGAATCAGTGCTTTATTACAGTGAGTGTAATGCACACTGTGTTTTGTGTCCAGCATTATGAATCAGTTTTCATAGTTTCATATTTGGTGCTGTTTGATCTCATTGGAAATGCATTTTTGAGGATGGAGACTCAGATGCAGCTTTGTGTGAGTGGAAAGTTTAAATCACTAAGGGTTGCTAATGCTAATGTTAAAGAAGGTCCTGTGTTAAGTATTTGTTTTCACCTTTTGAACCATGTGTCCCTGTAGAGTTACCCGAGGCTGCTGTAGAGGTTGTAATGTGGCTGAGTTCCACATCGATGTCCCTTTATTATTTTCTTAATAGGTATGTACAGGTAGGCAGGCTCGAAATGCTCAGTTACACTAAGTTACTTGTGTGTATGTGTTCTTCTGTAAGTTGACTGAGGTGAATGATTGAGGTGAGATGAACAGCTCAATTTGTCGATCCGAGATCAATTAAAAAATACCCAGACTGGCTCTGATCCACCAGGTAAGATCAGAATCAGGACATCCAGAGTCGATCATGTGTGTACCCTCTAAGCTTTATCTCTGTAGACATACAATAAACAGACAAGACGATGCATTTAGCCTGGGCAAGGTTATTGAACTGTTATGACCATTATGTTTATTAATGGCTACTCTGCTTCACCCAGAGGAGGCTGACTCATGCTCTGATTAGTCTTCTTGGTCTTTGAGTGCATTCAGACCTGACAAGGTCAAGTAAACAGCAGGAAGGAAGACCACCTGAGACAGCTGCAGTCAGGCAATTAAATCGCTTTCCAGAGACATCCCAAACAAACAGTCAACCAGGTGAATATGTTAGTGAAAATACAGAACCTGCTCGCAGAAAAATATGTTCAGAATGTGAAGCACTTTTGATCACACTGGTATTAGGCTGTTGTTTCATAACAGCTAAAGTACTATGTATGTAAAATATTTGACGTCTAGCATACAAACTGGGTTGCGAAAGCATGGTCATATACCCTAAATTGCTAACATCAATTGCTGAATAGTCTTTGCACACTGCTTAAAATGCTGTTCTGAACACAAAGTTTTCAGGCAAAGTAGGATCAGACTTTTTAAAACCCTTGGTTAAAGCTGACAGAGTCTCCCTCGGGTCACTCAAAATCTCTTTTTCTTTCAATTAAAAAGGACCAAGCTTTGATTTATCCAAGAGTGAGAGTCAGATTGTACATGTCTGTTTGTAGCACCACAACATAAAATATTCAATTGATCACTGTGGAGGAAAGCAAATAGTCTCTTCCAAACTTCTGGTTCTGAACAATCAAAGACCAGACAGTCAGACCAAACAAGAGGACAACTTATTAAAACAAAACTCCGTCCCCTAAAGAGCAGCCCTCTCAAACATGAATTCTCTGCACCTCATTTTCTGGCTTGTGACTGCTAATGTTTGTACTACACTGCATTCCACATAAATTTGCCACCTAATCACAAACATCTGGCAGTGGAGTTTGCTAAGTGATACTAAACAGCTAAATCTGTAAAACAAACAAAAGTGGCTGACTGTTCTGTCAGCGCAGTAAAATGCGCTCACTTGAAAGCAATAACATCGTCAGCTGTGCATTTGGCCCTGTCTTCAGTCAAACCTCTGACACAGTGATTTGTCTGCTTCAAACTTAATTGCTCCCCAGAAGGAGCCAAGCCCAGGGTTCATTCTCTGCTGGCACCTTGTCCTAATTATAGATATTGCTTTGGCAACATGGCTAACTCATTCAGCATTTTCTTTTTCTTATTCGATGAGTGCTCGTTCCATCAGAAGCTGATGGGAGTGTTGTGGGGGCTTTCAGGTCAGCAGACGTTGCTGTTTCCTTGTCACTGCATAAAAGTGTCTAAGAAAAAAGTGAAACAGAGCAATGTATCTGAAAAAGCGTAGCAGTGTTTGAATGTTTGATTTTACCAGTTTGATAAAAAATGGGGTAAAAGAGCTTTTATTTTATTTTAGTAGGTTCTACTTAAATATAATCTAATGTCCTCACATTGAAGAGCAAATAATGATCAAAAAAACATGTAAGTTGTGTTTTTTACAGTGTATCTGTTGCACAATCACATGTAATGTTGTGAGGAATGTTCCAAAGTGACTAATTTCATCGTCATTGAAACTGTGAATTTTGTCAAATTAGTTTGTTGAGAGCTAGTACCACCAGCCATTGGTCCTCTTTGCAGGTCAACATCCACATCTCTGTGCTGGTTACACATTGCTCCGGTTGAGTGGTTGGATTACCAGTTTAACTAGACACAGCATACATACAACTTAGTCTCCCTTTTCTAGATTAAATACTCATAAAATAATAAAAACCCTGCTCACTGTCTAGCTTGCAAAAGACTTTCATCAGTAAAACAGTTTGCAGAGATGGGCAGAACAACTTAAAAAGGGTGTGGCTACCAGTCTTCACCCAATTAGCATCATAGCATCAGGTGTGGGTAAATAAATGAAACAGAAAATGCAAAACAAAATTGCCAATTCATCAATTGAATCAACTTAAATAAACAGAAACAGAAGTTTTACAATAAATTTAAATTCTAAAGTTGGAAAGTGATAACATTTCCCCCACCCTAGTGAAGTAGAGGTCCAAAAAAAAAAATACAGCCACACTGCCCCACACTACGAGATGCCTTCTGTGATCTGTGGTTGTTTACATCCAGGCAGTAGAGCAGAATAACATTCAGTTATAATGAAATAGATTATGTGGCGTTAAGAGAGCTTTGCCTTCATTCCATCATGTTTTAATACACAATGAAGTGATACAATACATTTTTGGAAGATTTTATAGAATATGGCATCATCTTAAATATATGAATGTTGGCTCATGAGCACCATAGTGCCAGTAGCTGTGTTGTGTTCCAGTTGTGCTTGGTTACATTTTACCCGGAACAGTGTGTCAGAGTTTAAGTTTAACTTAAAACATCATGTGCAGGCCTCAGGAAATTTGAAGATTTTAGGATTTATTATTAGACAAAAAGGAAAAACAGATTTGTATTGGTTGATTGGCAGGATTATAAAAGGCTTCATCGTTTTTCCCTCCATGGTGTGATCTGAATTGTTATCTTGGGACTCTTGATACTTTAAGTGAAGGTTTTATCCACTGGGATGAACTGACATCACCAAGGTTAGACTGACAAGTGGAAAACAAAACCTCTCTGCAGACTCGCTTTGACCCTGGCTCGGCTGACCTCCACATCCCTCACAGCCAGAAAATGTGTGTGTGTGGAACCTATTTGAGTGTGCAGCGTCGGTCATACAGAGTTGAACTCATGTTTTTATTAACTTTTGGCCACTGGCAGCCAGGATGGAGTCACTTGATGAAATCCCTCCTGCTGCCACATTTCACTTGGAACGCTTTTGGTTTAAACAAACACACGTCATCCTTTTTGTGTCCCTCCATGTTCCCCTTTTTAAATGTTGTTAAATCTTTGCCAGTCATGTTATGTGACAATCAACAAACCTGTAACTGATTATACCAAATTATTAAGTAAACAACTCTCTGCAATGTAGACTCACTGCAATGTGTCACTGCTCTTTTCTTAGCATGCAATCCTCTTTCAGATGGTCCAGCCTTCCCTCATAAATTCTGATGTGTCATAGATGTTTCTGGACACTGTGCAATCATCTGTAAACTACTGTTCAATTCACTTCAAATTTGGAAACTTCACACACTCTTGAGGCCTGTGCGGTCATAAACACTGTCCTGTCACTTAGGGAATTGGTGCACTTACACAGACGTCAGATGTGCACACTGTCTCCATTAAGCAGCAGAAGTGAGGGTGACAATTATGTCAGCTATCCAGCAGAGGACACAGGCTGCAGATGTACTCCCATTACTTTGATTTGCTGATGTGTCTGTGGAGAGGGTGTGAGTGGGAGTAGAGAAGGTAAAGGAGCAGAGGGAGGTTTCATTAGATGCCTATCAAAGAGTCAGAATGGCAGGTAAAACTCCTGGCTCACCTGCAGATGCGAGTGTGAGTGTTTGTAGACACAGTTGGCATTTCTCCAGACCCCTCTGCCCTTGGCTGATGACAAACCAGGGAGGTGGGTAGGTAATAGCTTTCCAGCACCTGCTTATTCATCCAAAATCCTTCACTTAAATGACGAAGGAGATTAAGTCCCGCTCAGGTGTCCCACTTCGCCTAATCCTGCTGACCTTTGCTGATTGACTCGTCAATACCGAGCCAACTTGCTGCTTTTGGAGTCAAACTGTCCTGCACAGCAGAACACAGAGACTCACCTTTGACAAATGAAGACAAATGTCTTTTGGAAGGTAGCCATTTTTATTAGGAAATGTTTTTTCCCTTCGCCTCCTGGTAATCACTCTGAACAACAAGGATTTCACTGTCTCTATGTGAGTGTTGAGTGCTAAGTGGGAGCAAATGTGCTGTGACAACAGCTTTGTGGGAAGGGAAGGGGAATGTAATATCTCTGATGTGGGGGGTGCAGTTAAATGTGTGAAAGTTGCTTCTTGGCTCATTGGGGATTCTGGTTGTTGGCTTCCATAATACTTATTGCCACAGCTCATTGGTGAAGACACTTTAGGATGATGGACTGACTGTGTGTCCGGCAGGATGCCTGTGATGTAGTGGGGAAAATAAGAAACAAAAATTGAAACAAAAATTGAACTCATTTTTGAAAACCACATGACGGCTAAATACAACATACTTTACATGTTTTCATTCAAAAAGCATTGCAAGTCGCTGTCCCTGCATGCACACACACAAACACACACACACAGACACACATCTGTCTGAGTGTGATAATATCATCTTGTCCTTGGGAACCCCTGACTATAGCGAACATTGTTAGACCCACGCTCTCCAGCATCCTCTGCAGTCCCCTGACATCAGCTGAAGGAAACAAGGCATCTGTGAGGCAGCGCAAGAAAGAAACATCTCATTGCAAAGTCTGGGCACAAGCAAACAAGGAAATAGCTTGGCTGTGGTCGAACCTGAAAATAATGGGAAAAGCGCGCTTTCAATTTAGCCATTCCTGAGGTTTTTTTCTCCTTTTGAGGGAGTTGGGGAGGGAGAGGTATATATGCCCCGAGGCAAAGCAAAGTAGATAGCTTGGAAGTCGACTGACAAAATACCACTGAAAAATGGAAGCAAGCTATAAATAAACAAGCAGCAATATCCGGTGTTATGAATATATAATTTCTGTCTTTAATAACTATTGAGGCCTGGGGGATAGTCTACAAACGGCTCAGCGAGCACTGATATTGTGATTGCAAATAGAACTGCTATTGAATTATTAAGGCACCTGCAGACTGTCATCTCTCTAGTCAGGTGATCAGCGCTGCTGTCCACTGACACCTGTTTTTGAGCCTGGGGTTAAAGTCAAATCACATTATGTTTTTCTATTATTAAATCAAGAAAGTAACGAGCAACAAGGTTAAGCTGAGATACATTTTGTTACAAAATCAAACTAACTTTCAAGTTGACTTTGGGTTGTAGACATAGGGTTAAAACACAAATATTTAGATTTTCCATTTCTGAAATGCCAAACCTGTCAGTTTTGTCTAATCAATAGATTTTTAAAGCTCTTCTGTGTCTTCATGAGATGCACCTAGCCTTCAGATAATTATGATAAAGAGTCATCCTAAGTAACACAAGACCCCCGAGAGCAACCGTTGTCAGTGTTTTATTGGAACAACCAGAATAATACTTGAAAAGCATAACACGAAGGGAATTGACAAACACTTGGTGAATTAATTTATATATCCAAAAAGAAGTGGGAAGAAGAACTCACTTATTAAATCTCATTGCTGATTGATAATTATTCAGCTTCCTTATTTAACCTACCTCTTGATTTTTGCACTAATCCTAATCCTGTAGTTTCTTTTCAATCAAACACTTTGACATGAAACACCCAGAAGAAAGGCAGTAATAGACACCACCTTGTAAATATTTATAAGTTGCAAAAGTAACATGATAATTTTTCATTTGAAGATCTGAGATGAAAATCCAATAGAAACAACTCAGACTTTCATCTCAGCTCCGATTAGGAGCATCGTCTAATACTGCAAATCAGTGAATGCGACTAGGGGAGTCGATATTAGCCTGTTTGACAAGCGGTTCAAACATCTTGCATTCATAAGGTGAAGATTTGAAGATATTTTTCTCAGGGGTTGGTGGAGACCAAAGCAGAGCTAAAAACTAAAGTAGACTGTAAGGATGCCAGAAACATGGCCCCAGTGGGAGCTGTATGTGTAGCAGTTTGCCTTTGTTTTCTTTAAATGTAAACACATCGATCTCATACAGCAGCTTCTCATTAAAGCTTGATTTTGAAACTTTAGCAGCTGAGATCAGATCAGTGATTAGTCAAAAAAGGGTGAACTCACTTCATGCAATGTTGCATCTCTTGCATATTTATATCAGATATGATCATTACCCAGAAATGTGGCTGCATATGTAAATGTTTTTTAAGTAACATTATGTTTTACAGTGCAGCTTCTGTAGTCTTTTCCTGTGTTGCTTCCTGTGCATCCCACAGGAAAACGACTGACACAGATGATACATCTGTTTGGCCGTATGACACTCATCTACATTTTAAAAAATCTGTCAAGAATTTGCAGTCGTTTGGGCAAGTGTTTTCAAGTTAATGTACCCCAATAATCAGCTCAAAATGATCATTGTTTCATGCAGTACGTGTGCTGTTATGATTTGTAACACCATCTGAGCAACTTCTGAATGAAACTGTGAGAGCTGAATGAAAAGGTTAACACTCTGTGCTTGTAATCTGATGTGATGCTGATTGTTTTCAGATGGATGCTTGGATGCCTGCGTGTCTTTGAACAGGAAATGTCGCACTGTTTTTTGTCAATGGGTACTAGTGAAGCATGATTTGGTGAAATTGTGCGATTAAGATTGTAGAGGACAATATTGCAATTTACGATTGCGATATAATAAATGATATCTTGAGACTACTTACATACATACAACTTACAAATATTAAGTTAATGCATTGTAAATCTTTAAAATGCAACAAACAAAGCTCGTACAGTGCTGTTTTCAAAATGACAGTTTAAAAATTAAATAAGAAAAATGTTTTCCCCTTGAAAATTAATGCATTACTCTAATGTGCAAAGACAATAGCAGTGTGGCACTTCTGTTAACTCAAGGTATTTCTGTAAAAAACAAACTTTGTTCAGTACAGTGAAGGAATCCAGGCATTTCTGCAAAGTGCAAACAGTTAAAGTCTGTTAACTCACTCGCGTGCTTTTATCATGCTGCAATGGATTGGGTTACATGGTGTTGGTCACTGTTATGTTTAATTAAAGAAAGTTAAAGTTAAAGAAAACTACAGTTATGACAGCTATTGGGTTTTCCTTGATGTCAGTGAATGTATCAGATGGACAGCAGAGAGGCTGTCCTGTCTGATACCTATAATAGTGATCTCTACAAGATGGCACGTTTGTGATTGGGTGAGAGGGGAGCGAGGGGGAGGTATGAATGGGTGTGTGTGTGTGTGTGTGTTTGTGGTATAAGTCTCTATCAAAATAGAAACATATTGAGAGCCACACACCCTGACATCATCCTCTCATACAGATCAGTGGCAGGCTAGTGAAAAACAGCAAATAAAACTGTGTATTCAGATCATTTGTTTCTTCAGTCTCTTTTTATCCAGCAGTCGTGTTATTTTTACGCCAAGTCTTCCTGGCTGGAGTTATCGAATATAACCTTCTTTGCATTTGATGTACAAAACAGTGTAATGAAACAGAGCAACATTGAAATTCATTAGTAAGCTATCATAAAAACATCACGTCCTGTGACGCAGCAGAAATGCATTTTTTATGATGCGAGTTAATGGTAGACTAACAAAGTCATAAAGAACCTGATAGGAGGCAGCAGCCCTACAGACCCACCATGGAGCACACATCGATTCTCTTTGGTGCTCTATTGATCCGCTATTTTTCCCTCCGCTTCAGCCGGCTAATCGTTGGCCTATTAGCAAGACGGGATTAGGCGCTGCTGTAAATCTCTGGGCATTGTCAGGATATGAGGAGGTGCTTGGGTTGTGATGATTGATCATTATGTATTTGTGAAGGTTTTATTGATGACTCCTGACTCTCTTCCTCGTTTTGAATGTTCAACTTGAGAAGGCGCACGTTAGATAGGAGAGTACAAACTGAAACAGTTACAGATGGATGATCAGTCCATTACAATTTACTCTAATATCTCTGCTGTAATAGATATTCATACGGTAACATTAGAGTGCCAAAGTGCCAACAAGAGGTCGGAACAAAGAGTCGAGTGGGATGACAAGCGCCTTTAAGTACGTGTCTTTCTGTGTCTCACTCACTGACTGTACATCAATGGCTACGTTTACATGAGACTTTTAATTCCTCCTTTATTCAGAATTAAAATTAATTCCGGTCGCTCTGCGCATGCTCGTTCCCTTGTCCTGTCGCGATGACGCACATATTCCGCGCTGGCGGGCACATATTCCAGGCTGAGGTAGAGCAGCTGTTGTACTAATCGGCTTTGATTCGCTAAAGTACGGTCTGCCGCCTCCCTTCTCCGGTCCTCTATCTCTCTTCTCCTCCTCAGCTGACGAAAGTGAAGCAGTATGTTTGTGTGGAGCTGCTTATTCAAAACTATAATCAAAATCAAAGCAAAATTTTAGCTTATTGTTTGGTCTTCCATGTTGTAACCGACAATAAAAGAAGCAGGAACTGGAGTCTGTTTTGTTCCGGTAAACGTAAATACGTCACGCCCGCCCCTGTCCAATCAGAACCCTTCCCAACTCCAAGACCTTAAGTGGAATTGATAAAGACGATTAAACGTGTTTTCCATGTAAACCTCAAATCTGAAGTACTATTTCCATGTAAATGCGAAAGAGAATACTTTAATTCCGAATTATTTAATTATGAATAATTAATTCTGAATTAAAAAACATCATGTGAATTAAAAAACATCATTTATTTGATCAAGGTGTCATGCACAGGGTCCTGCTATTATTTTGTTTCTATGATTTTAGGTTCTTTTATTAGTTATGATACTTCCACTAACTGTATGATCTTTTAAAATGTTCTTTATTTTGCATGTCTTTTGAGGTATTGTAAAGCACTTTGTAACATGTTACTTTTTATAACATAGTTTTTGAAAAGTGCTCTATAAATAAAGAGTATTATTGTTATTATTATGATTATGATTATTATTATTATTATTATTATTATTATTATTATGAGGGATGCATCAAAATTTTTGTTTTTGTTGCACAGGCATTTTCTTGGCCATTTATTAGCAGAAACTTGAAACTAGTTTGTATAGCAGTTTGAACACACTGGGTTAAAAGAGCTCAAAGTTATAGACAGAAATGTCAAAAATGTTATGTCCCCCGGTCTCCCCTACCATTACATTTATGGCTCTGACTGTGTACTAACCTTACTAAAATCAAGGATCTCTGAACATATCAGACAACAAGGGTGCATGCCCCTCATTCCTCAGTCCTTTTTTTCTGCGCTCTGTTCCCCTTCTCCTGCACTGTGCGCTTCTCCGTCTCGGCCTGGATCCTTTCTGGTGCGCGCTGCTTTATTCCCACATCCAAGTATTGAACTTTATAACGCGGATCAAGTACTGTACAGCTGGATGAAGTGCAGAGGATCCGAATTGATCTCAGTGAAACCGTAGACTGTAAAAAATATGGACGTAGTATCCGTGACGTCACCCATCTGTTTCTGAAGAGCTGTTTTGAGACCAATCGGCTGCGGCAGCCATATTGCTTTTGTCGAGCCAGTGTGACATAAAGAGGCGGGCTTTGAGCCTCCTAGCCAACAGCTGCAGTGTTCCCACAGGCATCTGTGCCTCTCATTGGAAGACTGGTAACCTCAATATCTTCGAAATTGCCGAATTAGAAAATAATTCACCCCCCTCACAGTGAGAGGACATCGAGAAATGAGCTATTCAGACTACACTCATCTTTTGTACCAGGCTGTAAACATGTTTATTAATGCTGTAAAGATTGTCTTTTTCCCATTCATGTGTATGTGACTTCCAGTACTTCCGGAGCCAGCCTCAAGCGGATCCTCGATGAACTGCAGCTTTTAACACTTCCGCATTGACTCATATTTTTAGACCGGAGGTTGCCGCTTGAGTGAAACGTGTGCAGACTGACTCTAAGAGTGTCCTTTTCATTGTTTTCACTCCGTGGTCCGTCTCAACCTCTTTACTTAGAAGACGCTTTAGTGCTGCCATTAAAGGAAGAACGGATGACAAGCACGTACTGGCCGGGGTTTTTGCTTGCTTCTTCACAAAATTGTGTTTCGGCCGTGTTGTTTCGGTGATAAAAACGAAAATGCACTTTTAGGCAATTTTTTAGGCCGAAAATTTACAGTGGCCGGATTTTCGGTGCATCCCTAACTGCCTCCTTGAACCATAGGCTAACTGTATTTTATTGCATCCCTTCTGTATTAAGGATTAAACAAGAGATTGATAGATTAATCGATAGAGCCACATAATGGCACTTTAAATATTCAACATCGTCCGATGCCTGCGCTCCATGCCGATTAATCGGCCGGCCCATTAACTGATCTATGTCTACTATGGGCAGGTTTCAGCAAAAAGACATTGATAGTCTCTGCTTGGGTAAGTTTCTCAGATATAACTATATGAATGATGCTTTCAGAATATGTTATTAAACTTTAAAACTTGTACATCAATCGAAAAAACAACAACATTCTTTTTTCAGTGAACAAAATCTGGAAATTAGCAGAAATTTCACAGTAAAATCCCTCCACTCACTGGAGAACTCTTCAGTAGAGGACCATTAACATGAGGTTGCATTCCACGCCTTGCTTCAATTCACACAGGGTCATTTCTTGTAATGAATTGCCAAATTATCAGGAGTGTTTTCTTGTCAAATAGGAAATGGTAATGATGATGACAAAAGAACAACAACAGCAGAAGACAAGTTGTATCTTGCCCTGCAGCCAACAGCAGTGCAGTTTTCCTCCCTCTCACACACACAGACACACTCCTCAAGCTGATAATCAGGCATTTATTCCATAAACAATGCTGGAACTGACTTGGGATTTGCCTAACAATGTCTCATTACTAGTGTATGAGCTTCTTTTTTTTCTCCCTGAGATAATGCAATTCGTCAAGGAGAGCAGATGAGGGAGGGAGAGAGAGCACAAGAGAACGAGGGGCGGGGGTGGAGCGAGGGGAGGAGGACAAAAACACTTATTAATTTGCACGAAATGGAATTAGCAGCGGGGAGTTAGAAGCGGCAGAGTTTCTAATTTTACCCTTGCCCCCGTGCGCTGATGGTAAATGGAGATTTGTCACACTCCACTTGGCTGGCTCCCCAGCTTGATGAGCTGTCTCTCTTGCAGAAGCTCTGCTCAATCTGTAGCATTAGCCACAATGCCAGCGCTCACATCACTGCCACAGCCCCACAGAGTTGTCAGAGAGGGGGTGGAGGTGTCATCAGATGCCACATTTCACTGGTGACACTGAATAAGAGGAGGGATATGAGAGGCAAGGGATACATATTATAAACTCTTAGTCTTCTTGTCTCTTTAAGGAATTGAGGACGAATAGATAGCTGCAGAGATAGATGGATCAATAGAAACATAGTTGCATGGATACATAACGCTGTATGTTGATAAAGAGAACAATAGGCAGAACGGCTTTGAGAGAAAGACTATATAAACACTTGGAATAGACTATGAACACATGAATCTGCATTACAACCATTCCCACAAGCAGCTCAGAGCTGCAGGGACTGAAAGATAAAAAGGAAAGAAGGGTTTAGCTTTAAAAGGAAAGCTTTTCAATAAAACAATCTCTTAAAGTCAAAACAAACCTTGAGCATATAGAGCGTTAATGGATAAACAAAGCAACAAGATGTTTGTGATGTGCACCGCTCCAAGGAAGAAATAGTCAATTAATCTAGAAAACACCCGCAACACATTAAGAAGTATCTTTTAAAATAATAACCAAACATTCATTTGTTCCTTCCCTTTGATAGTCAACAGAACATTTTGTTGTTTTCTTTAGTATTAAATTATATGGCCAGCTTGTGAGTTAGGATGTATGGGTCTGCATTTTGACTTGTTCTGATCATTTATGTGCCAAAAAATAAGTTTGTTGCATTTTTTGTCTCATTTTTCCACAAAGACAGACAAAAAAAACAAATAATGGTGAGATAAAGCCCCAGGTCTGCTGTGGCTCAGTGGTAGAGTTGGTCATCTGCTCTTCTTGAGCAACCCAACTGCCCCGTTGGCTGTGCATGTGGTGTGTGAATGATATTAGTTAGTACTGGTGGATGCTTGACATAGCAGCCTCTTTCATCAGTGTATGAATGTGGTGTGATTGTGGCATGTAATCTAGGAGTGTTCTGAGTGGTCAGAAGACTGGAGAAAGCTCCATACAAACAAATGGCCATTTACCATTTACCAGATCCTGCAGCAGCCTAGACTTCTATTTGGACACACCGTGGACTTTTACTTGAAGTCTATCTCTAGATCTATTTTGGGTATACTAATTCAGTCATGGACAAACATGGTCCCAAAAATCCAGAAGATATCTCAGAGTCAATAAGTCATGAGAAGTATTATCATTTAAAATGGAGCGCTTAGTGTAAGTGCTCACAGACTCAGGCACCAATCATGAAACCCATACCATGGATTAAACAGCAACGCACATACATACTTAGGTGATGTGAGTGACTGTAATATATTCTTTGTTTTATACCTTTTTGAAACACACACAACAGAAAAGACTAAATTAGAAAGGATAATTCTACTTAAAGGTTATTTTAGGCAAAATAATGTTCTTGGGTTGAACAAATGGAGTGCATTTGAGTTATAAACTGCATTAAAATCATTTAAATATAATATTTGTGACATCAGTTTTTTTGCTATACTGCCCTGTTGTTATGGAAGCATGGATAGAAAGACAGATGGATTGATAGATATTCATAGGCACATGGCCAAACTCCAATAATGCAATCTGCTGGCGCCCACAGAGCAGCCAGCATGATAAACAACATGCTGTTAAATAGGAGCGCGGATCAATAACATAGACACACACATAGACACACACACAGACACACAGACAGGCATACACACACACACACACACACACACACACACACACACACACACACACCAAGTCCCCCGGTGAGATCATCCAGGAGAAAATAACCTACTAACCCTTCGCCCACCCTGCAGTCCGGCGTTGTGGGACTATTTTCCTCACAGTTCAGAGTACACAGCCAGTGATGCGGCTGATAAACACAAACTGAAGTATCAGTGGCTGTCCTGCATGTTCAGCTCCTTTCTTACACCAGATAACGTCTGAATGATCCCAGCTCTGTTACCTCCCCTTTGCCCCCTATCCTGTGACACATTGATCAATGTACCTCTGATGATGTGATCAACTGTCGGCAATCCAAGGTGCAGCTGTGTGGCTTGTACTGCCTTCCAAATCCCTCAGTGTATCTGCTGCCTATGTGCTTGTCAAATGAGTGTATTTTAAATGTAATTTAAGTTTTGTTTATCTTAAAACATTAGCTACAAAATGAC
The DNA here is from genome assembly GCF_009762535.1 of Notolabrus celidotus. Taxonomy (NCBI): domain Eukaryota; kingdom Metazoa; phylum Chordata; class Actinopteri; order Labriformes; family Labridae; genus Notolabrus; species Notolabrus celidotus. The sequence goes on along the minus strand of NC_048274.1, from coordinate 32,299,168 downwards.
GGTGCCAAAACCAAGACGTGATGGAGGGTTCATAAAAGAAAACGTAAAACAGAAGAGAACGCACTTTGAAAATAAAATGAAAAACATGACACATGAAAGGCAAAAGACAAAACTGATCAATACTATCTGCTAGCTTAGCTACCCTGGCTAAGAGGTTACATGTTTTTGATTTCAAAAACTGATTTCAAATGCATCAGTTTTCAATATGAGTTTAAAGCTGGGGTTGGTAATCAGATTTAGATACACTTTTTGTTATACTGGTTAAAATGATCTTTATGTCCTGATGGCAATCAATACATAATGTGTTCTTAAAAAAGAGCGAAGAAAAGCTGCTATCTACAGCCGGAGTAAACCTGGGAAAACACCAACCAATCACCGCTTTTTTGGGTGCCAAAATTTTAAACCATTCAAATCCCGTCCTGCCGTTCTGCCCGCCTCCTGCACGTACATTTCCCCGGCGTGTACTCTGAGTCCCCGTCCCCTGCTTCTGCTTCCCCTGCCTCTATTTCCTGCCCCTCTCGCTCGATCTCGGGCCTGTTCCCTCTGACCCGATGAGGTGCTTTGCTCAGGACTGTAGTCCGTATCAGAGTCTAAAAAGTTCTCAGCACGGGGGCTCTGACAAGCAGAAGAATTAATGACATTTACTAAGTCCTACAGAGAATGTAGATGTATTGTAGCGTCCGTCTGGACACTGTAGGGATGACGAGCCGAGTCGTGAACATGTTGAGTTAACTGGTCACTGTCGGCCGTGATCACGCCAACCAACAAAGCAACAATCAATGTTTGAATGAATGAAGAACTTCTCTTGTCTCTCCTCTCTCCAGCTCGCACACTCTACACCTCTCCTGATGCCTTCACTGACTGTCAACACTGTAGGAATTAAGAACCTCTACACTGAACACGTTTAACAAACAGTAGAGCTGTTACAGTATTATATGTGTTATAACTTTTCTCCTGATATCGTGTCACCAGTACAACTGGATAATGCTAGCATGATAGTTGTGAGTACTAACAGCAGCCATGTTTGTTTGTGTTTTTAACTTTCACCATGATAATGTTTTGGTGAGGACCGGTTTTGAATCAGTCACCATCATATGGTCCCAAGTCAGCAGCGCTCGTGCATGTGAGCGGGGGGGGGGGCGTCGTTTTGGAGGAGCTCCGAGAGGAGGGGGGGAGGGATTAGACGGAGTCCTGAGGAAATGCTACATTCAAATTCATGCTAGTTTTCCGAGACTACCAACCCCAGCTTTAAGCCATTTTTTAAACTCTGGTTCATGTGGGCCTGTCAAGCTGTGCAGAACAAGCCTTGCCAGTACAATATATCAGGGTCACACTCACCCTGAAGCTGTCCCTTTGCTATAACAACCCACTCACTATACATTATTCCTCTTATTACCCGACTATACGAAATCAATGTTTTTACATTTTATTCTTTTTGGAATTATTTGAAATAAGATCAAAAGTATCAGTTAACTCTGCAGCTATCTTATGCTGAACCAACTCAGCTGTTGTCCCTCACATTAAACAGTATCTCCACTGATAGTGAAGTTAAAGAAGAACACGTCTGCATGAATCATTTCTGCACCTGACTGAGTTTGTCTGCCTCTTAACTGTCAGACTCTGAGATATTTTATTTTCCATTTATCAATCCATGAACATTGCTGTTCGCTTCATGCGCCATCTTAAACTTCTAGGTTTCTCTGTTGTAACATCAGTTTTTGTCTTTGATCTCTTCTGCCTTTTCTCAGCTGCTTTAGTCTCTTTTCTTGGTTTTCCTATGATGAATAAAACAAAACCCCATTAAAACGACTTCTCTCTGTGTATTGATATGATTACAATTAGTCCAACAGAGTCTGTTTAGAGCTGCATCCCTAGCAACAGTCTGTTCTTCATAGCAACGGTCTGCTATTGAAAAAATAGCAGACTGTTGTAATGATCGATCAGACTCATGCCCTCATGCCATAAAACCTGTCATTGTCAGAAAGTGTATTGATCGCCGTGTGCTTGCAGATACTCAGCTCTTTGTTAGCACTATCCTTTGCATCTGCACCGCCTTTGCCAAGAAAGAAAAAAAAAAGACAGATGAGGAGAAGGCGGGGTGGTGTTGGAGAGTTAACAGTGTTGTACAGCGCTTTAATTGGAAGCATCAAAAACACGAGATGGGAGGGAGAGTGTTTATCCTCTGGATGTATTCCTCATTCTGCATGGAGATGGTTTGTTTATCCATTTGACAAAGTTCCTCACAGCCCGGGTCAGGTCAGTGTGTCTGTGAGGCCACAGACATCCCTCACTGATTAAAAAGAAGCAACTGAGGCACGCACACACACATGAACACATGCACACACGCATGCACACACTCGCCTGCAGCTCCCGCCTGGTGATAAGGATCCCAATGTGTCTGACAGCGAGGATGACTGCAGAGTGTGAGGGAATTAGAGGGATTAGGAGGTTATAGAGTAGCGTGATAGCCTCTGGGATGACGGAGGGATTAGCCCGATTATCTCTCTCTCCCCCTCACTCTCTCCCCCTCTCTCTCTCAGCCAGGCAGGCGTAGTCTGGTGCTGAAAGCTGCCAGATGTGGCACCTACAGATAGAGGAGAACGGAAAAAACAACCTGAGGGAAGGAGGGCAGAGGGAAATTGGGGGTTGGAAGAAAATTTGGGGAGCAGGAAAGGTACAGTGAAGGGCAAGAAGGAAGGAGACAGGAGGATGTTAGAAGTAGGGAAAGGTTCAAAGATAGCCACTAAAAAGGGAGAAAATAGAGGATCAGGGAGGAAATTGCGTGGGGAGTGACAGACAAGGCAATGATAGTGGAGGAAAAAAAGGGGGAAGCGGGACGAGATAGGAGGCAGAACTCCCTGTTGACTTGGCTTCACTCTCGTTCCCTTCAGTGCACATTGACTCCCTGCTCAGCTTAATATGGGATTTCATCAAGGTGGTGCTTAGAGCAGCTTTACATTTTAATTTGCAGATTTTCTTGGCAGTTTCAGTCCCTACTGTAGGCTGTATACTGTACAGCATTCACTGTTTGTGCATTTATAACCAGCAGGAATACGATTCTGGGCCATGCTTTGTGTCACTGTCAACTTAACGTTACTGTTCAGCAGATAGTCTCTGTTTGATGACATTCATGCGCAAAGCAACTTAATCTCCCTTGACTGCATGATGTTCACATTCAGGACCAAGAAAAGTGGGAAATAGGCAGAACAGTTTTTCTAAACGAATCACGCAATGCAAATTTTTTGATTGACAATTATTGAATTCTCATTGCATATTAGATCTAATGTTTCCACCAAAAGAACCAAGGTATTTATAGTTCTCCTTGATCCAAAGTGTGAAACCCTAATGTGAATCAGATCCTTTCAGAGTTGCCCACTGGGGAAGATGTTGCTGCAAAACAACTGCAGAAGACTGTGAGGAGCTGTTTTCATCTGCGAGTGAGCTGTCATATGTGCCATGTAGCTGCGTGTTTTTGTGTCTTGTGCTGAGTTCTGCAGGGTAATTTTCTGAGTTGGCCAATTTGGAGTGGGCTGAGTGTGAAAGCTTTGCATTGTTAGAGATATGGTGTATGCCAGTCACAAGAGCTGCGCTGAGCTGAGCAGAACGAATGACTGACAGTTTCGTACGCAAAAGAGGGCCGGCAATTAAGTTCATATGAAACCACAGGTTGAGTGTAGTACAAACACAGTGTGTCCGTGCTGTCTGCCTGCACACATTTACATCATCTATGATAACATGTGTACTCACTTACCGTATTATACCTCCCAGTGCTAACACTATGTAACGTCATGATTTATGACACGCCAGCCCTATTTCACCGTTAGAATAAAAACAGAGGTAACACACAGGCATAGTCACAGTTTTGTTTCCACTGTACTGTATGCTGTTGGCAACAGTTCCTGGAACTTAAGTCTATAATTGTTCAGAAGGTGATACTGCAGGCAGGTTTCAGGTATTTACACCAACGTTGGTGGTTGAAGTGCCACAACCGTAGTCGACTTTCTTATTTTGCCTCAACAGCAAATATAGACAGAAACCTCTTTCACACAGTCACTACACTCCTGAAAATTTCCCAGGTGGGCTACATGTGTGAACGCAAACGGTCAGAGTTTTCCACTCTGACTTTATCTTTAATTTTCTTAAATATACATTGAGGGTTGTAAAGTTTCCCAATGACAAAATCTGCTGTTCCAGTCCACATCTGCTTCCTGATTGGGCCTCCAAAGTCACGTCATGTTCTTTGCTGATTTGTCACTCCCCTATAAAGTGACTCATTTCATCAGCCCTGACTAACAGCAGCTGATTGAACATGGATAATGAATTACAGGCTAATTCTGTCCTTTCATAGTATTTTCTGAAAATAAGCCAGTGACCTTAGACAATCTGCTTCCTGTTTGCATTCGTACTTGCATGTTCAGTGTACATGAAGTCATGTGATGCGTTTTTAAGCATGCTAGCATCGTTGAAAATGTAGTAGAAAATGTCATTAATAATATGAGAGCAGATTTAGCCCCAGGGGTTTTAAAAAAACAGACAAATGTGAGCTCAGTTATCACAAGCATGTGCCAACATGAGTAAATAAATGGACATTGAACGCTTTGTTTTGTTGTGAAAAAGGCTTCAGGCTAACTCAAAGTAGTTCAGAACTCTGCAGAAAGATTGTGTTACACCATACAACTTTTAACAAGTTTACTCTGCTGCTTGTGGCTTCAGGCTTTTTGTTTATAAAACAGTTGGATGAGTGTAGATTTCAGGCACGACTTCAACGACCTTTAAAGAAGAGGAGGAAGAAGTCTGATCAGAGCCAACACTACAGCAGCAGCTTCAGCTTTGGCTTCTAACTTATTGGTTTTTACTTCTGTGCATTTCAAGAACATACATGTATAACTCTTTACATCACATGTATAGAAATCCATGCATCTTGTTAGCTGCTTGTCAAAGTTCTCTTAACCCTGATATTGCAGTGAAACACACAGCGAGCCACTGTTGTGACTATTTTTAAGGCCCTGTTGTTTTTTTCTTTTGTTCTCTACACGTCTGTTGTCTCACCACCCCAGCAGTGGCTTACATGCCCTGAATCTGCTGACAGGGAAACTGAACCGTTATATCTTATACAAAAGCCCACAAACCCAAAAGCCACAAGTAGCAGCCTCTCTAAACCCCGAGCTCTCCGCCTCCTGCTGCACTAAAACCATTTACGCTTCAAACACACAACTACTGGAATAATTCTGAAGAGCTGTGTGCACTTTACGCCTTCTCTCAAAGTATGATCCCAGTTTGTGTGAATGTTAACACAAGAGTTTTCTACATCTTTCTATTAGTTTCTTGTTGTTTTAAAGAGCTTGTTTCAGTCCGGATGTCTGACGTAGGAACTGTAACACCACATGCAGTTGTGGGTTACTGTATTTTTGGTGGCTCACATCTACACAGGATGTGCCGACAGAGCTGCTTAAAGGTTTTTTTTGTAGTGAAGTGGATAGATTGTTTCCGTGCAGTTTGTTTGTGCCTCTGTGTGTGTGTGTGTGTGTGTGTGTGTGTGTGTGTGTGTGTGTGTGTGTGTGTGTGTGTGTGTGTGTGTGTGTGTGTGTGTGTGTGTGTGTGTGTGTGTGTGTGAGAGAGAGAGAGGGAGAGAGAGAGTTTCTCCGTGCTGTAAACAAGATTTGCTAGTGCCCTCAAACCATGACCAACAGAACGCTCCTGTTTGTGTGTGTGACGGCTACAAACATTTTTTTTTTTCCACGGGTTATTGAGTATGGTGGGTTGTCATGGCAACTGGTGAGACGATGTTCGCTATGATTCTTTTCCTTTTTCTTCTCGGTGAAGTGAGAAGAAGGATGCAAATGGACTCCCCCCCACCACCAGCCAAACTGAACAATGCTGAACATCTCTGGAACTATTTGCTGATGGGCGTAAGAGGTGGAAGCTTGTGTTTGCATTCAAAGAGCAAAACCTGCAGACAAACACATCAACTGTTTCTTTTTTTTAATTTGCGAGGTTATCAGGCTGGACTTTTTTGACAACTAAAGCACAAAAACATTCAGATTAACCACAAATGACTTTTCTTTATGGATGTACTTTTCCATTTTTATTCTCATGAGTCTTTGGCCCATGAATCATTTATTTTATAAAACAAACATTCTTTCTTCAGATCACAAAAAGTTGACAGTAATGATCACACTAGCGCAGGCAGAAAGAGGAACACACGTCTTCTCTAGTACCCTCATTCCACATGATTTATCCACTCTACATGAACGCATGAATCTCAAACACGCATCACCTGCAGGTTTGCCCTCCTTTGACCTAAACTGAACATCTCTGTTGTCTGTGAATGTGCATTGCTGTCAGAGGTTATCTAGCTGATAAGTCAGAATGGAAGCAGATGAGTTTTGTCTGATCTTCCTGCTGCAAAGTGCTGCAGTTTATCTGCATGCAGAGTGTCAGAACACCTTCACACATCCACAAGTGCTTGGAGGAACATACAAATTGGTTCACACACTCCTTACATCTTTCATATCTGTTATGTTTAAGCGTGCATGTGTATGTGTTAAAGCTTGTCTGCGTGTGGTCACTGATGTGTGCAGACAGCAGACGTGCTCTTCTTCTCTGGCTGACGTGGTTGGAAGCTGCTGGCGACCACACAGCAGAGCTGCAAGTAGAAACTAAAAAACAACATGAAAGATGAACAAAGACATTTGGTAATCATGCATTCATCACACAATCATTGAAAATCAACACTCTTATGTGACAAACAGGATTTTTAGCAACCAGTTCATCTTTTACTGAGTCCAAGTTGTTTGAACTCACAATTCAAATGATCGGCCAAAATAATATTCAATAGGTTGTGGAGTAAATATCCTGAAAATACATCGCCAAACACAACAGAGTCGAGTAGAGCTTGAATCGACAATGAATAACTCAATGAAACATTTAATCCAACAAATTGTTTGAAAACTGTCCAAATACACTTTCTTAAATGCAAGTTGAAATGTTGACAATGATTGCTTTGTTAGATTGTTTCACCAAAACCTAAAGAAATTGAGCTTAATTTTAGAAGACTAATGTCGCTTTCACATCAGACACGAACAATCGCGCTATTTTTTGTGGATATAAACGCGAGAATGTTTTGTGTTTACTCGCTCTATTTGTATGAATAACTTGCTAAATTCACGCGTCAAAATTGCGTGTACACAAATGTCCAAGAAGCACATTTTCGCAAGAGGGAGAGGGGGTTCCCATGCCACAGCAGTTTGTTGTCAACAAGGTTGAGCTTGCGGACATTGAATGGGGAAGCCGGTTATGCTAAAGGAGGCAGAGCTAACTTCCTACTACTACCGATAGCATGATTCAACTGACAGACAATAAGCTTCCTGGTTTGGATACCTGGTCAGACAGGGACCCCTCTGAGTGGAGTTTTTCCTGTACACGAGTGAGCAAAAGTGGATTGTGCATCGGGGGCACTGGGACATGTCTTGTTGACCTGAGGGTTTGTTTTGAGCTGCCGTAAACAGTCGGTGTGGACAGCAAGAATGAGTGAATAGACCTCTAGACTTGACTCTCATGGTTGGTGTACTGTGCTCAGCCAGTTGTTGCAGCATCTAAGCCTCCAATCTGCAAAATATGACTTCATAGCATCCCTCATGACACACATAACAATCGTCTACTCGCTGCTCCTCAATTGACTTGAGACAACATTATCACCAGATGAAACAGAGAGGAAGAAAGGAAGGAGTGGAGCAAAGTTGGAGAGAGTTAGAAAGAGGAAGGCCTTTGCTGCAGACACAGCCTGGCTAGCTAAGTAGCCGCAATAATAACAGTATGACAAAACAGCCCGTAGGCTACACAGTGAGCAGGTCTCTCTGTGGAGGAGTTAAATCACAGCAGGCATATAACATTGCAGGCAGTGTATTTCAATCAGTCAATAATAGCAAAAAGCTAGTGCAAATATACTTTTTAGATTAGGACACAGTTAGCATGAACAATAAGTGGGTCATGTGTACAGAGGGGACTGGGATGGAGTCAAGCTCATCCCAGTCTGTCCTTGCCCCAGATTAACCTCCCCATAGTCCAAAGAAGTCCTTGTTTGGTTAACTAGTGACTCTGCCCCATTGACCACTGCATATATTCTTATGAGCACCGTGCCTACAGCTCAGAAGTGAAGCCAAAATACCAACTTGATGCGTGCTGACATATTCGGCTGGTGGAGCCGAGGGACTGACGTTACACCCCTTCCTCTAACCATAACACACATTTAACTTCTGAATCAAAACGTCAGAGATCCTCCAAGTTGGTACAGTCCACAGCAGAACAGATTGTTGTGTCAGTTTGAAGCAGACCCTCATGGCTGTGTAAAGTTCAATGGTGCTTGTGTTAGTGTTTGTTACGGCTTCTCTCACAGTCCCTCCTCTCCTCTGCTGATCAGGTGAAGAATACTGCAGCTGTCCACACTTTTCAACAGAGCTGTCAGTCAGACAACTTTCTAACATCAAGTAAGTAGTTAAAACTGAACTTCTCAAAAAAATGAACCCTCTGACATAATTTTGTAAAGCTAAATAAAGTTAGGTAGATGATAAATCAATCGTCAAAATGTTACTACCCACTACATATCTGGCCAGTTGAGTTGGATTTGCTGCTCTTCTGTTGATTCTGATCTTCTTACTAAAAGTCAAAAGACAGAAAAAGACACAGACAGCTGAAGAGGAAGTCAGAAAAGTGAGAGAGAGGTCTGGAGAAAATAGGCTACCTCTGCACCATTGCATAACCGTGACCTATAATACACCACAGCCAAGACGAAGAACAAAGGTGGGATGGAAACTGTTTAAGCAAGTGCACACACTCACACACTATGCATGTGGGTGTGTAGATGTGCATCGATGTGCAAGATGACACACCGTATTTCAGATGTGTAAAATAGAGCAGTGGAGGTGTGTGTGAACGAGTGTTAGAAAGTACACACACCTGCAAGATTTAGATATATTGGTTTCCGTCTTTGTGCAAACAGAGCCTCACAGAACGCAGTGACAGCACATTGTTTTTGCTGCGCTGCTCGCCCACAAAGCCGCAATGACAATCTCATGGCTAAGTTGTCAACATCAATACATTAGAGGGATTGTTCATCATATTGTTTTGTGATCAAGATGGATTACTCTTCATCAGGAGCTAACGGAGGTGCAGGTCTGCAGATATGAAATCACATCGCTGTTTGATGGAATAGTGAGGCTGAGAGATTTTAGATTGAGATCTTCGTGCCTTATTGAATTTCTCAGGGGTGAATCAAATTACTTTTTTTTTTTGATGCACGGAGAGTGCTTTGGGCTCTTGCCCCCTCATTTTTCTCTTTGTATGATTTGTCTTGTAAAGGCAGAAAAGCATTCCCACACTCTAAGGCAACATTTACATCTAAAGCAGGGCCTAAAAGCCGGGCTGTTCATCTGTTTCATATTCCTGAAAAAACATCCTTACATTTGGACTTCCCCTCTCCGCGTGTGGATTCCTTTCACTTATCCTTAACTTCTAAACACATTGAGTTGCTGCACTACGGAGAAACTGCAGCAAATTGGGCCTTAAATCTAAACATGTGACATCAGGAGACAAAATGGCCATGCTGACAGGCCCTGGACCACCCACAAGCACTGCGGCTTCCCTCTAACTGAATGTGGACTGAATTAGAAGTTGCCTCAAACCGTTCCCCCAGAGCTTTTATTAACCACACTCCAACCAAATGCATCTGTGGCCTGTTTTGACTTCTGCTTTCGACTCTATCGAGCGTGTGTTTTCAATGATGAGGAAGTAGTGCTCAAACTTCAGTTCTTTTTAAGAGAGCTTTTTAAAGTGAACAGCGAACAACACATTGTGAGCTTTTAGGTGCAGACAGTGTGTTTGAGAGTGAAGAGGATATGTTAGCCTCACATTTGAGGCTGTTAAGGGTGGAGCTGTGTGACATATACAGCATTACCACATGTAGGCAGTTCTGCATTCACACAGCCTACTTATACCAGAGTGTGTGTGCATGTGCAATATAGGCCTAATTTGTCAAAGTGTTTGAGTGTACTTGTGCTAAAACACACATAATAATAATAATGAGATATTTTGTCTGTTCTTCAATTTTCTTAGCATACACACACATTTCACACACACACCCAAACACACACTCATTCAAATCTGCCTTATGATCACATTCGCATGTAATTATGTGTAGCACAAAAGCTTGTTTACAACGATGCACGGCACATGTGGAAAAATATTAATAAAGTAAACATACTTGATGAATGTTGGCTGTTGAGCATGCACACACAAACACACAGTCACACATACACACACTGTATCTGTAGTGGAAAATTACTGGGCTCCTTGCACGCCTGTATGGTTATGGGAGCCGTGGAGAGAGGGAATGGGCTATTTGTGGTGTCCTGCTGACTGGACCAAAGGAGAGTAGACCAAAGCTGCGGTGAGGCTTGAAAGAGGGTTAGAGCGGGGTGTCATTAGGCTCCAGGCCAGAGACCTCGGTTTACGCTCTCTCTGTGTCTCTGCGCTGCTGTAGAGCCACACAGCAGGTAGCTTCTGTGCATTTAGGAGCTGCTCCCCACAGTACAGTACAGGTAGAAGTGGTAAATACATTGTGTTGAGGTGTATCACATATTTGGAAGTTCCATTTTAATCGGTTACAATAAAGTCCCCAGGCTAAATGCTGGGAGAGTGCGCTGAATAATTCAAGACACAGTCGGGTCATGTTACTGACGACTTGTATAAATATTTGAAGTCCAACTAAAAACACATTCAGTCATCCCAAAATGGTCCTAGGGGAAATTACAGAGGTGCACCTGTTCATTTAAGCCAGCTGGGGGCGTGTCTGTGTCTGAGTTTGATTGACAGCTGCTGCCAGGTTCAGCTCTCCTAGGGGAGCTTAAGAAAAGGGACAATCTCAGTTTATGGGACACTTATAATGAGATACATTACGATAGTATGAGATGCATTGAACCAAGCTGGTCTCTAATGTGAGCTCATGCAAAACAACATCCACACGAGTATCTTTATAGAACATCTAGATTTCGTTCATTTCGGAGATGATTTTAAAATGATTCAACCTGTGCATTATTTATAAGCAGCGTGCAACGATTAGTCAACATTGTTAATAAAAATGTATGACAAAATGAGTTGCAGATGAATGGAATAGATGATAACTGGTTGGTTAGCAGAAATAACATCATTCTCGAGAGCTGAAGCATGGCGGCATCTCATCCTTACAATTTCTGCAGAGAGTAGCGCTTGTTAAACAGTGACTTGGAAGTGACAAACAACCATTGCAAAATGGCGATATCTGATGCTGCACCATTGTGACCTAAGTTTTCTAAAGTCTGGAACTATGTCACATTCAATGCTGCAAATAAAAGGATTACCTACCACGTTTGTAAAGCGCACCTTGCCTATCATGAGAGCACGTCAGTAATGCCCGACTTTGAGGAGAGAAGGGACCTTGAATGTCTCTTGAACATCAACTGTGACATTCAGCGTAAGAGTCCAAAGCTACCTCAGCCAGCTGTGAGTATACTCTCATTTACATTTCCAGTCCCTCGCCTTAAAACCTTTCCCCTACAGCACTTTATCTTTTTCTCTTTTTCTTCCAACCACTAAACAGCCAAGCAAACTCTTACTATATTACTTTAGTAACCACACAGCACATTAAAACAAGATCATCCATCCTACTTGAGAAAATAGTTGTTTAAAGCCAAGAAGAAAATATGGCTTGACTTAAGAATTCAAGTTGCATGTTTTTAGTTTGAAAGAGTAATGTTAAATTTAAAGCTGATAGCTTATCAAAAGCCATTAAGTCATCGTGCAGCACATTACATGATTGGTCGATTAATCGTTTCAGCAATCCAACACTAATGGACTATCAGAGTTGTTGTTTGTTACGGCCCTATTATAAGAAACTTTCATATTGTCAACATATAACTCATCGTCACAATTTGATTTGCGGCTCTTGGTCCTAAAGGCTCCCCTCTCCACAAACAACACAAGAGCAGCAACAACAGCGTTTGTGACAGCGGTATTGATTTTAATGGCTGTGGTCGCCGCCACTGTTGTGCTGCTTGGCCTGCTTTTATGAGCAGCCATAAAATAACAGTGAGGAGATGGCCTGGATGCTTTCCATGTATTACAATCAGAATTTATAAATTGCCCCATTACCCACCTTTCCACTGGTTACTCTTGGAACATTAGCAATTATTTCCACATGGGTCACACTCATAAAACCAATAATCTAGTGATTTAAAGCCTTGGTGGAGGAGCTGGGCCGCTGCAGGCTTTCTGAGGAAAGAAGCCTTTGCCTCTAAGACATCGATTTCAAGCAGCTATTAGACCAGCTTCTCAGGGACAAATTGCTTCTGGGTTTGTCTAAGGAGAGACAGATTGAGGGAGGCTGTGAGAGTGACATCAGGAAAGAGGAGAAGGAGATCATCCCAGTAAAAGAGTGGCAGTTTAGGTGAAGTAAGTGAAGTTATAGAAGCATGTGCTAGGACTTAGCTGATACAAGAGCAGTGTGTTGTTTAGTGGTGGCATTTGCGTCTACTCAGAGTGTAAAATTAATGCCCGCCAAGCGCCAATGGTGGGTAAAAAATGTATTTGCCATGTAAAACAGAAACACACACCTGCCAGTGGCCGATGGAAAATTTAGTATTGCATGTGAGGTTTGGTTTCATACTTTCGCCCATTTCTACCGACTGTCAGGCTTTTTGACCCTTGCGGCGGCGCTGTACTCGTGTTGTGATTCGGTATGTGGGGAACGGCGTGACGTCAGCTACTGGACTTCTATTCATTCCCTTTGCTTGAAGAAGCACGGCGGGAAGAGCGTTTCAAGGAAGATGTGGCAACACATTCCCGGCGTGAAGCCACCACAAACAAAAAGATAAACGAAGAGGCAGGAGACGATCAAGAAGAGGAACAGACAGCTAATCAGAGTTCATTTGATTTAGACTCAATCCCAGTTGATGTTTTGTTATTCTTTTCCCTGTTCCTGCGGGTTAAACGGAACATTCCTCTTAAAGCTGTGAGACAGATTTTCGGCTTACTCCGTCAATGTAAAAGGTTGCACTTTTGAATATTTCTAACACATGATGATGTAGCAGTCACCTGGAAATAAAGCCGAAATATAACCTAATAAAATAGCAATAATCAAATTTTATATGTACATTACTGTATTCTTAAAGTGATGCTTAAGTTGGATTTTCATAATAAAAAAATTGTCTGGTAATTATTTTAAATCATATAAGGCATGATTTTTTTATTTGGCCGGTGAAAAATATTTTTGGCCGGTACATTTTTGGAGGTCACTAGCCAATGACAGATGAGGTCAAAAGTAAATTTTTCGCACTTGGTCTACTTGTACTCTTCCCTTGCCTCATCAAAAAAAGTCCATTCATGAAGTCATACTTTATCGTTGATGTCATTGTTTGGATTGTTTGTTGTGTACTTTTGTATGTGCATCCAATGTAAGCCTGTGCTTTTCAGTGAGTGAGGCGGTGGATTCACAGTCTGAGTGCTTATGGAGATGGATGGCTGCAGGAGGTGGTGGTGGGAGGTGAGAGATGCCTCCGCTGCATGGCAAAACTCCTGATGACTGCCCACCCACCCATCATCCCATTACAACTCCCCCAGGAGAGAAAGAGCAACAGAGCGAGGGAAGGCGGAGGGATGAGAGAAATAATAGATAAAGTGATTCAGGTCGGAGAATGAAAGTGATGGAGAGGACCCGATGCAGAGATGGGCTGAGGGAAATGGGCATGGAAGAGAGAGAGAGTGGATAGGAGAGAGCACGAGGAAACACTGTTAGCACCTAGCTCAGGGCCAATGACAAAAAAGGGAGCACACCCAGAAAAAGCATAAAAATGTATCCAGTTTAAAACAATCAAATGTACTGAATATAATATGTAAGAATAAAAGGAGTCAGTCATGCTTGAAATATGCGGCTGAGTGAAAATGTGCCGTGATGTTTGTGATGGGTGCAACAAACCAAACAAAGGAAGGGGCTGAGGTGGATGCAACAGGCCCAGCTTGAGAGACCGTGACAGTCCCAGACAGGCAAGCCTTTATGTCTCCCTGAAAGCCCCGCCATCTGCGCAGGTAACAGAGGATGACACTCGTAGCTCCGCCCACATGCCAACTCCCAGTGACTGAAAGCAACAGAAGCTAGACAGGACTGAGAGACTAACAAACAGAGCCAGACAGGCAGGCAGAGCGGGACTGGTCGTCACAGCACCGATAAAGAAGGGTGGAAAAAAGGAAGAACATTACATAGAGGGAGATATGTAAGAAGAGAGTAACTCCTCACGTGGAAGTTGAGTCTAGATGCAGAGGAAGTATCGTTACATTTTGGTGACACACTGTTGGTACCTTTGTAGACACCCCCAAAAAATGAACTGTCTTATACAGCGGTGTGACCGATGTATGGTTCTTTATTGTTTTAAAGTATTCAACCCAGAAGATGATGCTCTTTAAACATACATACCTCAATCAATCAAAAAATAAATCTTTATTTATAAAGCGCCGAATCACAACAAACTTTATCTCAAGACACTTAACAAACAGAGCAGGTCTAGACATACTCTATGTTATATTATTAACAAAGACCCAATATCAAGACAGGATAAGGTCCAGTCCCACCCCACAGACAGGACTCAGTCTGATCTCATCTTAATCCACCATGAGCAGAGCACTTTGCATCTTAAACTGCTCAGTTTAAGACATCAAGTGACCAGCGGAGGTGGTGTGGCGTGAGTCTAGCAAATTGGTTGTGAGTCCACACCTCAGGACAAACAAAGTTGCTGTTAGCTGAGGTCAACTACGGTACCGGTAGCTGCAGGATTGAAAACTCCATATGGCAAAACAGATGATACTAAAAATCTAGAAAGAGTTTCACAGTGCAGATTGGAGGCTCAATTGAAATTGGGAGACTCCAGAACTCAGACTGGGTCTTCTATTCGGGTAGGACTTATATTCAAGGTAAGCAAAGATGATTACGCACATGATGGGTGAAGTGTTCAGAATTTTTCAACAGTTTAAATGCTGAAAAAAACATGTAGTGGAGGTAATAGTTAATGCTTTGAATTCAGATTTCTACTTATTTAAAAGTAGGCATAGACTTTCAGAAATTATACCATGAGTTGTTTTTCTATGCTTATCATAATGAGATATTTTCTTTTGTCCATAATGCATTATTGCAATTGTTATTATTGATGCATTAACATGTAAGAAGTATTTCTAATGTTCCAATTGGCTTGAGTGCATATTTTATTTACTGTTACGGGATTTAATTCAAGTCTTCATACTTCATACAGCTTTGTGAACATGTAATCTACAAAGTAGTGAGTAATGATAAATGTCCAAACAATACAAAGAATGAAACATGGAGGTGCAAAAGTAAAGAGTAGCATACAATTTGATATTTCAGGTTAAAATGTGCCTCAGAATCGTAGTTAGGTTCAGTACCCTAGTAAATGTACCCAGTTGTTGAGAGAAAAAGAAAAAAGGAAAGAGAAAAAGGAAGTCTGTGTGAGGGTGTGTGTATGTGTGTTTGTCTGTGAGAGTGTGTGTGTGTGTGTGTGTGTGTGGAGGCTTGGACAGGCTTCTGTGACTTCTCTGACCCATCGGAGCCCCTCAGCGAACTCATTTACACTGAGTGACAGCGCTGTGTGACATCCAGGGTACTTGTGAGGCTGCACACACACAAACACACAGACACACACTTATTCCACATTTGGAGGTCATTCTTGACACGTTAGTATTTGCATGCACTTTACATGTATGTATGTACATGTATTTGTATGTGTTTTACATGTGAATAATCCAACATTATATTCAGACTGTTACATCGGGCCTCGACTTGGTGTCATCTAAGTCAATGTTTGGCCCATGGGGATGCTGGTTGAGCTCCCAAGTGTTCTCCGTGTGCTCTCTTGTTTTTTATGGAAAGGGAAGCAGCAGGGTTATGCATCATAAACAATTCTTGAACTTCAGCATAACCCAAAACTGCCACTCACTCAAGCCTGCAGAGAGTTGAGTCTTTTTCTGGTCCATGAAAGACACAGGACAATCCCCTGCTGGTGGTTATTTAAAGATCATTCTGCTATTTTTGAAACCTCCAGTCTGTCTAAACAAGGGTGAAGTCTCTCAGTTGTGGCCATTAAGAAATCTTGGGACTTTTTTTGGCCCTAAAGTGGAGGGACCATATACAGAAACACACATGTTCACGTTAAATACGTAATATGAAGGCACAGATGTATGTGCATGACAACACACAAGTAAACACATACACACATAAACAATCAGTTATACGTACACAAAAAGGCTACAGATTTTCATACACGTACACACACATGCACACAGTGTGGTCTGGCCCTTGGCCCCACAGTCTGTAATGAAGCCTTAGTGAAGGTCTACCAAGGAGGCTGGAGGAGTCGGCCAAGTCGGCCTGCGGTCTCATTCAGACAACCGCCTTGCCTCCGCCAGCTCCCTGGCCTCAGTGTTCAGTCACTGGGTGGGATGGTCAGGAGATCTAATCCGGCAAAGCGGAGGGTGGAGGTTTGCGGAGGACTCTCTTCATGTGGTTTCTGCGGGACACCGAGAAGGACCGTCACTTATTTGGTGCCACAAAAGGGCAAAGGCGGCCTTTCCTGTTTCGAAACCCTTGTCTCCTGGCCCGTGTATAGCGTGGAGCCGCCACAGTCAAGACGCTGTGAAACCAAAATCTATGTAGGAAACTTTACAATTATTGTGTTTACCCGTCGCCTACAGAACAACAAACACTCAGAGAATGTCTCAAAGTGACTGCTCAGACAGCTCAGACTGCTAACAGATGTGGATTTCTCTCACTTTCCGCTGGCACGCCGCAATTCTTTACAAATATACAAACACACACATCGAGAGACTTCCTCCATGCACACAATACACCCACCACAATGACCTGGAGAAGCCTCCACCATGCTGCAGCATATATTTACTCCACAGCAATTTAACGTCGGGTTTTGACAGCTCATCGTTTATACCACTGTGGCGTGGCAGGAGCACCACTCCCTGTCTGTCTGTCCATCTGTCTGTCCATCTGCCCGTCCTGTCCGTCATAAAATGTCATGAATGATAAATGAGTGACTCAGCGATAATCCTGGAAGATACAGAGGTGTTTGAGGTCAGAGTAAACACTAACATGTCTTTATGTTAAGAATTTCTTACATAGTTTTGTTACATGGAGCTTGTCTGAGTGTTGATAAAATATTGATCAGTAAAGTAAAGGATGTTTATAGTGATAAATATATCAGCTTCTCTCTATGAACGATAATGTCCTTTAATTTTTCTTTATTTTCAGCTGCATTCAGAATCACTACTTTCTCCCAAGGTCTGTGTAGAGGACTATAAAAAAATCTCATTTGCACAATATAAAAATAAGAAGATACAGTTGTACGCTGCTTGTCTTGCCAAATGCCGGTGATGACATCATTGCTTCCCTTTCTCAAAACGTGCAGCTCAACACTGCTCCACAATCATTTTTACAAAATGATTTAAAATAATGAATGAATGGGGCGCTGGTGGCCTAGCGGTCTAAGCACCCCACGTACAGAGGCCACAGTCCTTGTCACCATTTCCTGCATGTCTTCCCCCTCTCTCTACTCCCCACATTTCCTGTCTTTCTTCAGCTGTCCTATCAAATAAAGGCAAAAAGCCCAAAAATATAAATTTGAAAAAAAAAAATATATATATATATATATGAATATGAAATATTTTTTAATAAATAATCAAATCATAATTTAAAACCACTCATTTGGTTGTCTTGTGTTTACAGACTATGGTGTTGTACCCGTCATCATCATTAGGAAATCCTTTACTTTTTTATCACACAGATTTCAGATTTTGGAAGATACGTCACCAAATCTGAACTTTTCTATGCTTGATGCTACACATCGCCACCTTCTTGCTCCAATTCTGCATCTGTTACTTCCTCTGAGGGAGGATCAGAGGCAGAATGACTTTGCCCCCAGTTTGTTACACATTGCAGATGTGACGTAACAGGGGCGTAAATATCCTGCCTTGAAATGTTCAAATATAAATGTGTCAAATCTTTGAAAATAAAGATGGTGGCTTCTCTGACATTAAGACATTTGTCACATGCTTACTAATTGTTGTAGTGTCTTGATCTGTTCAGACACTATAAGTATGAGATGAATCTTGTATCTAAAGAATCGTAACCCTTAAGGTGAGATACATCCTGAAATATTGGATTTTGTGTACCATTATACCCCATGTCATCCTTAAATACAAACTGTTCAGAATCTAAGTTGGTCTAATCTTTCTCAGTGGTATTTAACTGTCAGTAAATTGTATCAGTGAAGCATTGACTTCTCTCTCCCAGAGTTTTCCATCCATCATAGTTGCTGCTAGGTTGAAGTAACAGTATTGAACATTTCTACACATCTTATTGAAGTAATTAGCCTGTCTTAACCTTTAATCTCTCTAAATTCCCCGGCCTCATGAGACTCCCCTTGGCCTTGCTCAAAATTGTCAATTATGCCTGTCACATAGAAAACGGTAACCGAGCCAATTTTCTCTCTCTCACTTTCTTTCTCCTCTTGAATCCCTTAGTCTTTCTTCCTCTCTGTGACTATAATTGCACATTTCGTAATGATGCTAAGCAGACTTAGACACAGATAAAAGAGAGCGAGGGGTTTCGAGGGGGGGGGCTGGAGAGAGGGGAGAGATCGTGTCCCCAGAGCACCCTGTGTTTCCAGTGTAACTGATGACAACCACAAGTGAAGTTTGGAACCTCTGAGCTCTATTCTGTCAACATTTCAAGGAAGCGAGACGGCACGGGATCACTTGTATTTGGATAATGTTCAGTATAAGCTATATTTATTCCAAATCCCGGCAGTGGTGGTGCAGGGCTGTTTTATGCACATAGCAATCTGCAGGAGGCTAATTTAAAGACACCCTTTACTCATTGTAAACACGGCTTTTACAGCTTGTGTGGTAGCATTCAACAGGTTTGCAGTGTAGCTGCTCTCAGTGGCAGTGATTATGCATAAGACTTAAAGGGGGAGTGCATTGACTGTATGCTTTAATCATATGACAGGTACGCAGTCTTTTATATGGTTAAAAGAAGAGGGTACACTCAAAAGCAAAAGCTCCCAGCTATGAATTAAAAAGGGAGGGGAAAAGAATGTGTCTCCTTTGACTGCATGTTGCTTAATTCTCTCTCTGGGCTCTGGCAAGCCAAGCCCGATGTTAAGTGGCTTCTTGAGTTTATCCAGCGAGGTCAGAGGGAAAATAAAAACATCACGCGAGAGCTACAATTACAGCCCTCGAACATGACAAGCGTCTGTTTTTGTGCTTTTGACTGAGAGCCCACTTTTAATGGTTGGTTCTGGCTGCAAGATAAACAAACAGTCATAGGGTTAGCGTAACCTCTGTCTACAAGTGCTAGCCAGGCCCAGCCAGCGAGACAGCCAGGGAAGCTAAAGTCTGCCGCAGAGCTAGGCTGCAACAGCAGAAGCAGCAGTGGTTTTGGCGGCAGGGGAAATTACAGCATGGAGCAAAGCTGTGGTTTGTATACAGCACTCTCACACACTCACTCGCTTTTCCTTTCACTCTTTCTCTCACACATGCTGTGCCCTCTTCGGTCTCTTCTTCATTTTGAGTATTTAACAAAACTGTTCTGGTCAGACGTGCGAAAGCACACATACACACACATGGAGTCGCTTGGGTGGGCCCTTCCTGTTCCCACAGGTGTCTCCAAAGTGAGGCCAGCAATCAACATCGCCTCTGGCAAGACTTCCAACCTACAAACTGACCTCATCAGGAGACCAGTAATCTCTTAAATTATCCGTTTCAAATCCTGCAAGCAAGCTAAGCTAATGGGACCTCATTATATGAAGCATAAAAAAGACTCCCATCAGGTGACATTCACATGTTGCATCATTCTGTGTTCTCATCCAGTTGGACCCAAGGGGCTAATCAGAGATCAGTTCAGACAGACTTCCTGTTAGACTGATACTCTGGTGCACTGAGATAAACCCTGATGAATGCTGATTGTAGGGTTGCAGCAGTTGTGCAGTAAAAACACATGTTTTCTGTGCTATTGTGAAAAATAGATGGATACACTCTGTAGTTATTGCTAGCTACACATTTATGTGAATGATGTGCACATTGTGATTTGAATTATATGCATTTCTGCTGGATGTTTTAATAACTGTGATTATAAATAAAGATGAATTAATGCATGTACACGCTATGGCCTTCAGCCTGCATTGGAGGTGGGTCATATGGGTGTAGTATCTGTTTTTACAGGCTCACTGCTTCATCCAACTGGGATATGAACATAATGATGACTTTAATATACGTTTGAAGATAAATTATTTTGCTTTAGATGGCACTAAATTATCATGTTTGTCTATCTTAAATCACATGGACTAAAACAGGGAACTTGAGAGTGTACATCTCTTTGTTCCAGCCGGGCTTAATCAGGTCTGTTTTTAATATTTCATCAAAATTTCTTTGGACAACCTATTCTGCAAATGATGTAGGTCATCTGTACGAAACTGAAACAAATTGATTGGAGAATACTTTAGTTTGGTAATTGCTACATTGATGAGATTCTCAAAACTATTTAATTTCAAACCCTGCATTTGAAATATATTTCTAAGCTTCACAAGACTAAATGCTATCAAGTCTTAAGATTCAATATCCCCTTAGTCACTCCTGTTTAGACCCATTGGCCTGTTCTTTGCTGGGTTTAAAATTAGCCACTGCAAGCTGACATGAATAAAGCTTCTGCTTTGACCTGAAGTCTTACGAAATCAAGACAGGGATGCTTAAAATATTAATTGTATTTGGTGTACGTGTAGCAAACAAACCCAACTACTGTTTATTAGCTAGTGTAAGAAAGCAGAATTCATACTACAAAATAACAGGGCAGATTTTGGGCCTGAGTACCCCTCCTGACAAAAGCCAGCAAGGCCTGATTTTGTGATGGCTCCAAAGACAATCTTGCCAGACTTTCTCGTGGTGTGAAGTAGAGTGATTTTACATCTTCCTGATCTTCTCAGAAGACGATCAGGGCTGCGCTGATTAGAAATATTAAACCTATTCAGTATTTACAATTTGATGTCCTGTTGTGTGTGGGGGGGGAATGCCGAGGACAGCTGAGCATGCACGCTGTGGATTGTCACATGGAGCAGAATGTTAGCCAGTTTGGCAGCAAGCTGACAACAAAGGCAGCCATGGTGACAATAGTAAACCTGGAACATAAAGTTAGATGGACATCAACACCAGAACGTGTCCTGTAAGTATATCACAGCTGAAACTAACAAGGAGAGGAGCAGAATAGATATTGCTACAGCAATGGATGGTACCAGGTAGCTGAGCAGCAAGCAACATTTAGTTTGATAACCATTCTGTGGTCTGACATGTTTGTTTACTCCAAAGGGAGACAGGCTTTAGCTGTACTGGGCTTGACATATTTCCTCGATGTCAGCCCAAGTTAACTTGTTTAGCAGCCTCCATTACAACCATTACTTTGAAATTCCATTATTTGTCTACTTATTTTACTGCTTAACTAATTGTACATCTACTGTTATTTTAGGCAGCATTCTACCTTCAATCATTTTATATTCTATTTATGTTGGTACATTTCACGTATATTTGAGGCATTTTGGTGCTAATAATTTATACTGTAATTCTAAAGCAACCTTACCCTAAGATTTCCTTTAGCATTTATAAAGTTCTATAGTGTCTAATCTTATCTGGCTACCTATCTAATCTGGTATTTAAACCTCAAATGTCTACTTTGCTGTTATTTTTGCTCCATTACAAACTATCTTTAGAAAAAAACAGTCAGCTGCATTGATTATAATATTATGAGGGACAGTTGAGCTCAGTGAAGTTGGAGTATTGGCACAGTTAAAGTTTAAAGGGTTATTTTACAGTTGCATCTTGGATCAAGCTCTTATTTCCATGCTTCCTTTACTATTTGCATCAATATATTTACCAGACTTTTTTGGAAATCATACTTTCAGGTATCATGGCTAAGCCAGACATAGAGCTAACACTACATACCAATTACTTTGAATCCTGTGTTATTTGTGTGAAGGTAGTGAAATCAGCTAAGCCAAGAGGAAACACTGCAGTTGAGCATTTCCTCCTCTGTGCCTCATTGACTCTGAATGTGTAAACAAACCTGTCTTTGAACATGTCTTCATGCTCTTTGTGCTCTGTTCACACCTGCTGCTTAGTTCCTGAAACAGATGCATCCATACTTGAAGGTCAACATGCGCAGTGTTGTTAGCATACAGCTACACATTCACAGGCATTCTGTACAGGCACACCAAGACACCTCTCCCAATTAACAATGTATTCGCACATGATGATTATGTTCATGTACACAAAGGAAAAACACAGACATACACAGATACACACTGACAGAAACACACCCCTACACCCACACACCTGCTGCTCATCCTCCTCCACAGCCCCTTGTGTTAATGGATGGGAGTCTAATTACTACTCTCACACTGGGACTACTTTCTCCACACTTGTCTCCCAGGACGTGTGTGCCTGTTGGTGTGTGCGTGTATGTGTGAGTGTGACTGGATGTGGTTGTGTTAGCTACTGTCAGCACAGAGCTCTCACACACTGCTCATTAGCAGACTTTCTCTCTTGTTCTCCTTTCCCACAGAAACACTCGACTTCATACAAAACACTGTTAAACACAGTGTAGCACACAGATGAACATCAAGGCAGCAGCAGCAGCTTAGCTTGATGTGTACATTTTATTTTAAGAAATAGTGTTATTTCCTCCCTCTTTGTGTCTGACTTTTTCTTTCTCACAGAGATAGCTGGAGAAAGAGACTGAAAGAGATGATTGTTGCGCCTAAAGCAAGACTCAAAACCAGACAGACAGACTTCCCCACTCAACCACCACAGTTCTGGTTAAAAATAACGACAAGGAACTGCAAGCTTCTTACTGCTTCTCTCACGATACGAATGCACATATCTGCATGCACAATAACACTGACACACACACACACACACACACACTCAAATGCACAAGCACAGCACTGGTGGTGGCTGAGGTGTTTTGACACTGTCTCGTCTGTGACGCAGTCTGTGTTGTACCATAAACTGCCTCTGTACTAGAGTGACCTCCCCCACCACTTCCTCTGTGTGTGTGTGTGTTTCATCTCCCCTGTGGTTGTCAGACTCGAGGTCTAAGTGGAGCACAGAGGAGCAGACGGGTCTTCAGAGGAAAGATTGCTGTTGAGAATGTCTGCAGCTCACAAACAAAGGCCACCTGGCTCCTTGCAGTGGGATGGAAATGTGCTCTCCTCTGTGCTACACTGACAAGTGTGTGCTAATAACAGGGTCCACACACTCTTGAGGCCTAATTAGTCCTTCAGCTAATGTGCTGCTAATCATTCACAAATGGGGGGAAATTATTTAATGTTTATATTTCTGTTAATTGAGCCTCTTCTCTTTTGTCTGACACATGTTTTCTCTACATGGCATTCACCAAATAAGGACTGGAGTGGACATGCAGATTTATGCAATTGTATTTGCTCAGTTTGATGTTTATCAAAGTCACTGTGATGAGTTTTAACTGGATATGAATCTGTTTGATTTAACAATGATGCCTCTGTGTGACCCAAATTTATATTTCTTCAGATACTCATCAAGATGAGGCTGTGTATATACAGTCCAAGGAGGTCACATGGCACACATCTGTTAGAAAACACTGCCTTTAAATATATATATATATATATATATATATATATATATATATATATATATATATATATATATATATATATATATTAAAGTATATATATATATATATATATATATATAAAAGTATAATATATATATATATATATATATATATATATATATATATTTTTTTTTTTATATTAAATTTTGGGGGCTTTTACACCTTTATTATAGAGGAGAGGACAGTGGATAGTTTAGGAAACTTGGAGAGAGTATGGGGAATGACATGCGGGAAAGAGGCTGGATTCTAACCCGGGCCAACCTCATCATGGGTGCGCAACTTAACCAATAGGCTAAGTCCACGCCCACACTGCCTTTAAATATTAACAATAATGTTGCCTTTGCATCAAGCTATTAACTGTTGTATCAGATTGTTGATATAAAGGTGTGACATTAGAAGGAAATGTTATTTACTGTGGCTTTATCATAGGGCTGGGCCATATAGACCAAAAATCAGATCTCAGTATTTTCAGCTGAATGGCGATACAGGATAAATATTTTGATTATATTTATGATACGAAACAACAACAACAGTCCGTTCTAAGTCAGATCGACATCGATCAAATGCCATATGTCACACAAGCACTTTCATTAACAGCCACATGCACAAAGTCAACATGTACATGAAATCTAACATTAAAAAAGACTACCTGTTTGTGAAATTAGAAATAATAATATTAAACACACACACACGCGCACACACACACACACACACACACACACACACATTCCTTCTGATGTAGTTTATGGAAATTGCTGTAATTTCAGAAGTGGTAGCTGTATACTGTTTGATAATTCCTCATTCAGCCTAAACATTTCAGATGGATTGTCTTTTGTTTGGCGTATTTTAAGCGCATTACTCTAAGTGCATCTTACTGTAAACTATCTTTTTACTCAGCATTTGGGCTGGCATCTATTTTTATTCTTTTTATCATTTCACTCAACTTTGCAATCACCGATGGCCAGATAAAGTCAGTGACCAAAACACTGCATCCTCTTTCAGTTGTTGAGCTGCACTGCCGTTGTTAGTTGTTAAAGGAACCAGTCCTGTTGGACACTTTTGAAGGCCGTACAGCGAGGCTTCTCTGTGTTCAGTGAACATCTTTAACTGTACTTCTCTCTCTTTCAATAATATGTGGAACATTATTATTATTAGGATTTTTTCATGGACAATATATTCAATTGTATGAGTTATTAATCCTGAATAGAAAATAGTTCTGAATAGAAGTTACATATTTCCCCCCAAAAATGCACACATAACTAAAGTTCAAAATCTTAATAAAACCAGGCCCTGTCATTAAAGTCCACGGGGGTCTCAAGAATCAGCCTGATAAACTTTAGCAGCCCAAACTGACCGATCAGAGTTCTTGCATTCTCCATTTTCATCTCTGCAGTTGTCAGAGCCTGACATTTTGTGGAGGTGTACATGGCATACAAAGTAGCATCAACAATTCTGTGAGTGCACAGTGCTTGAATGCAAATTGTACATCAATCATAGTACCTCAAACTCCCAAACTCTAATTAATGTAACAGTAACAGCATGTCACAACTGTGGATACCTGATCTCTGTTGGGGAACATGTTTGTTTACATTTAGATCACCATCTGTGCCTTTAATGCTTGGAACCCTCTGTGTTTCTTGTTACTGTGCTGCAAGCAGAGCTGCTGCACAACAGTGTCCTCAAAGAAAAACTAAAAAGTATCTGTCACATGAATATCAACTGCCAAAGTCACAACCTCTAGACACGACTGTCTTAAAAGCAACTGAGTTTGGTCCACAGATAAAGACTGAAAAACAGGAATTGAGTCTTACAGGCGGCCCTGCCAGCGGAGTATGGATTCATCTCCGTCTGGCTGACCTCATCGGCTGTGCGCTGCTGACTGGCGATGCAGAAAGAGGGGCAGACGAAGGGTGGGCAGAGACCAGCACCCGAGTGGACCCCCGGGCCGCTCGATTGCTCAGCCAAGTCGAAAATGTGTTCTCAGATCTTTGCCTGACATGCTGTCCTGTGGGGTTAGGCTCCTGCTCGTGTGTGTGTGTGTGTATACGTCAGGGAGGAGAGGGAGCACTGCTTGGCAGAGATTCACACTGATCATCCTTGACTGGTCTCTGTGTGTGTGTGTGTGTGTGTGTGTGTGTGTGTGTGTGTGTGTGTGTGTGTGTGTGTGTGTGTGTGTGTGTGTGTGTGTGTGTGTGTGTGTGTGTGTGTGTGTGTGTGTGTGTGTGTTTGTGTGTTCGTACGTGTGCATGTGCGTGCGTGTGCGTGTGTGTGTGGTGTAAAGGGCATGGAGGTGTGTTTGAATGAGGGAAGGCAATCTGATCTGTGACAGTTTTACACAGGTTTGAAATAAATGTGAGATATCAGATCACAGGGTCATGTCTGAGCATCATAAGTCATCTGTTTGTAGGTGATGTGTGTGTTTACACCCAGAGAACATTAGTGGTTACATGAGGGAAGCCTTTAAGTGAACTTGAGCTCATGTTTGTACGTTCACAAAAAATGTACCACATTAAGAGACGACTTAAAAAAATATGTGTTTGACTGGTAGAGAGATGCATTTTTTAGGTGTGTCTGTGTGTGTGTGTGTGTTTGTGCGTGTGTGTGCGTGTGTGTGTGTTTCATAATGTAGTGCAGGCAGTGGAGCCATGATGCCTCGCTGGGCCTGTTTCCAACTGGAACACTTTGTCAGATTGAGCGACCTTCGGCTGACAGGCCAGAGAGTTCGCTGGACCGTGTGTGTGTGCATGCAGCTCAGTCTGTGATTGTGTGGTCACGCATGTGTGCAATTGTGTGTATGAATATGGGTGAACGCACGCATGTGTGACTCTGTCTGTACATTTGTGTGTCGCGTGTGTGTGTGTGAAAGTGAGGAAGAGAGACAGAGACAGAGACAGAGAGAAAGAGAGAGAGAGTTTGCAAATCTCCCAGGGTAGCAATCCATCTTGACAGTCTGTGTAGCCCCATCACATCACTGTCACGCCACTCTCTCACTTGGACGAGTGATGGAAGGAGTCCAGAGGGAGGGAGAGAGAGAGAGAGAGAGAGAGAGAGAGAGAGAGAGAGAGAGAGAGAGAGAGAGAGAGAGAGAGAGAGAGAGAGAGAGAGAGAGAGAGAGAGAGAGAGAGAGAGAGAGAGAGAGAGAGAGAGAGAGAGAGAGAATGATAGAGAGAATGACAGATCACATTGGACTCATCAGGAAAAAGTGCTGTGACACACACTCTCCTGCACGGAGAGAGGAGTGCTGAGCGTGCCAGTCAAGTCAAAACAAAACAAACAGAGTCTCCTTCCCTCTGATCCACGGTATATTGGCTTAATTGGAAGTCTCCGCTCATTGATTTCCTCAGAGGTAAACAGCTTGCAGCTTTTATTTTCACATTTTCATGCTGACACAAGATGATGAACTTGTGCATGGAGGTGATGAGAGCCTCCATTTATATGCAGACACGAATCACTGTTTATTTCAAACTGCTCCTTTATGCTACATTAAAACGTTACGGACCCGTTTAAACAACACTGCAGTTGTGATTTTTACCTTGGTTTGGCAGAGCTAGCTTCAGGCTAAAACTGTCTTATTCATACGGACTGAAATATTCAAGCTTTCGTCTCAACACACTTACATGTTCAAAGAAAATATCGACTCAGAAACAGCAGAAGTACATTTTCACGTTTATTCCCCACATAACAGCTGTGCACATCATGGAAACAACTCAGTGTGGGACTGTTGGTGTGTTAAAGCTAACCATTTTGAATTCATTGCTGGGCAGCTTCAGGTACTAATGAGGAAATCTCTTTGAATGTGAACTCCTTCCCAAACGTGACCAATTGTTTGGAATTAGAGGACCGCGGTGACCACGTCATTAAAGCAGGGATACCCAGTCTCTTAGCTCTTTATGTGTGAGCAATGAACACAAATCTGAAATCACAGCTCGCTTCCTGTAAACGAGAAGCAAACAGAGCACAAGATAACTTTAACCAAACAGCAGCAGGTGGCTGCAATACAACTTCTGTCTCTGCTCCCCCTCTCCCACTCGTAGCACGGAGCTACACAGTGATGAAGGTTACTGTTGCTTCACCTGTTGAGGCTGCATATGCTCTGGATTTAACTTGAAGTTGTTAGTGTTGTTTACTTCACATGACTCCTGTGACTTTTGGATTAAAGTTTCTGAAGGAAAACTGAAAGGAGGGTGTCGGATTTGCTATTGGGCTCGAATATCAACAAACTTTTTGACATACATCACCTCTGACTCCTGGTAATGATGCTCCAGTGCTTCCACCTGACCCTAGACAATAACTTTTTCTGCGACTATCAGAATCTTAGTTTTGTGTATTGCCATTGGTCCAGAGGGAAAAAAAAACCTGTGTATGCAAGCAGTACTCCCATCAATAGGTCTTCTATGCGTACTTTAAAAGTACTGATGCTGAGAATCAAAAATAGATAACACATTACTTCTTTATTCTTTCAGTCATCATACTCTTTACATTTAAATGTGACCCAAAATGTTGTATTACCTCTCAAGTCTTTTGTTTTATTTAAAGTACATTTTTGGGCACTTTGGCCTTTATTAGACAAGACAGCTAAAGAGAGACACGATATGGGAGGAATGGAGAGTGGGGGATGACATGCAGCAAAAAGAGCTCTAGCCTCAGTTCATGGGCTGCTAAACCACTCAGCCTTCCTCTCAATGTCATCAATACAATTTTTGAGAGAAAGATAGAAGTTGGAGACGTAAAAATAACAAGACAACTAATTAAAGCAAATACCAACAACTGACCCTAAAATTAAACAATAGATACAAGCCAGTATGTCAGATGAATATAAAAAGATCAGCTCTTATTGAATTAATTCAGCACATACAGTATATATAGAGCAGTCTGGCATTGAGCTGAATACTCATTTTCTGGCTGCTGTAAAGATTATGATTCTCCAGTTTATCCATTTGCTGCCATGTTCGGCTTCATTTATTCTTTTATATATCTGTAGCTGTTTACAAGAGGTGAATAACTGGTCCTTTGAAATGGTATGCAGTTGGTCTAAGAGTATCACTCTGGAAGTCTACTAGAGTGATAGATAGTTCTCTTTTCAGTAATATGAATAATTATAATACTCATATGCTTGTGTGAAATGATTATTCAGTGGTCTTCTAGCAGAATCCTCTCATTTTTTCCGTACAGACTGTTCTTTTTATGTTTTAAGTACTTACATTGTGAAGAGAAAAGATAAGAGATTGAAGCGGGAGATACTTTACATTTTTCACATTTTTCTGTTTTTCTGTTTAGCCGCACTAGCAGAAGGCTCTTTACAGTGGAGGCATTGTTTTTAGGTAAGCTTGTTCAGCTTTGGTTGAAACTGAAATAGATCTTTGTTAGGGTCGGCGTGTTCAGCGTGTTTACACTATTCAACATCCTCATCCTCGCTAGACGCAACAAGAATTATTAGTTGGTTGAACAAGTTATTATATAAATGTTGGCCCAAAAGTCTTATCTGGGCAGAAGCTGTAATATAGCCACTCACCAGTAGCTGGGGCTGTAATTCTTGTTGATGATGACTACTATCAAGTAGTGAAAAAGCACAACTGACAGATGACACCTCGTAGCGCGGTGCGTTTTGGTATAATTTGATTGAGAATGGAAGATACATTTGCATGTAAGCTGTGTCTGGTAGTCTGGACCGGTGCACCATCACAGGCATGTGAGCGTTAATCTGCAGGGAGAACCAAATGCTGGTGGTGCTAGCTATGCTAATGTTAGCCACACTCAGCAAACCTATTGGCATTGTTTACCTGCAGATTCTGTGATCCTGTGTTTATCCATGTTGAATACATTGTGCTCTTTTTTGACTTTTTTTCAGATTTCTCATCCTTTCTTACCCTTAGATGTAATGTGAGCACTTAAAAGATTACTTATATGACTCGTAAGGTTTATTGTAGTTGTCTTGATTTTGAATTTAGCCTATTGTGTGCTATTATGGTCTTTTTTTTTTATTTACCTTGAACTTCTAATTATATGATCTGTGTGGATTGTAATTTCATGTTTGCACAAGTGGACCTCCAGAAAGAGCAGTTGTTACCTCTGTAGTAGCTAATGGGGATCCAAACAAACAAACAAACAAATAAATTAATAATTAACCTGGAAATTAGACTTTAACAAACAAGAGGTTTACAAATGTCTCAGAAATGATTAACTTTAATACTTGAGTTTATGGCCTTCAAAGGCTCGGCTAATTGGTATTATTTTGTAGTCTGCCCATTGACTGTAAATGAAGATCAACAGAGGGCCTCTGCCTCCCCTGACTCAACCATTGGGCCAAACCTGTGCCCACTATTTTAAATTTCACTAATCACATACTGGCTGTTTAAAACTAACATGTGTTTATGATCTGTTTCAAGGCACCCCTCAGGGACTGTTTTAAGATATGTCTTTTCTCCATTATTAAACTCCGGCAATGTTGTCAAATACAAAACAGTATCTAATCAGTGAGTGATACTTGATATGAGGACGTGTCTGTCGGTTAACAGACCAAGGTATCCATGGTTGTTGCTCTTCTGATTTCTCTCCTCGAACCTCGAACCTCTCTCCTTCCGAGCAGCAGTCAGAGCTTTGGGATGCTCCTTAGCATGGTGGGTCGGGAACTATTTTAAGTTTCACTGAGGACCACGGAAATACTATTTTAGAGATTTGGGAAGTACACTCTTAGTAGTGCCAGCACAAAAAAATATTCTCAATAGTTTTTGATTATTCATGGAGACATATAAAGAGTACAAGGGATGAGAAACAGCATTCCCTCAGCCTCAGTGTTCCCTGAATTCAGGACTTTAAGCAGGATCGAGTCTCATTTTCTGTGAAATATTTGTGCAGGTATATTTTCTTGTTCTGTGCATTGTCTTTTTTTATGTATGAGCCTCCAGGCAGCTGGGAAACCATGGTGACACCTGCATATATCTAATTAAGGTGTCCAGCGGGGAAGCTGCTCACTCAGCCTTGGCAACAGGGCTAAGTACTATAGCTCTCATAGGAAACCAAATTGTAGTATTACGGAAAACATTTAAGTGAAAGTTAGCTACCTGCCCTGCTGCAGCTCTCAGGAGCAGTACGCAGGAACACTTCTGCCATGCTGAGATTGTTTTACCATCATTGCTCAAGACTTTCCTCCCCATAAATTGTCCATAAACTCCACAATAGTTTGACGAAATCCAGACGCACATGCTAATATGGATTTCTTGTATCATAGATTTAACTTAATATTTCCCAAATGTGATGTTTGGCATGGTTCACACAGTACCTTGCCAGCAAATGTTTGGTTTCAGAGTAATGATTTATAAAATTGCTTGGAGTAAACTTTCATGACTTCATTTCCTCCCCTGGTGCGTTGTCACTCAGCTGTAAATGTAATCAGCTGCTTGTTCAATTATGTTCAAACCCAGCCTGTCAATGCTGTTTTAAAAGCTGGTTGGAGACAGCAAGGAGACTCTTGGCTTGTTCGCCTTGTCAGCTGCTGCTTTTAATGGAACTATCTTCTGAATATTATCCAGACTGGGCCTGTGCTTCTTCATCCAGTCCTTTTATGTGTTGGCTGCTTCAGGCGCGTGAAGAAAATCTCCTTGATACTCTTGGCTTTTTCAACCTTTGCTCAAAATGTGGAGCACAGATGGTCAGTGTTGGCTGAAAACCAGGTTTGAAAGGTTCTTGCTGTTATTTTTTCAACACTGAAAATGGTTATGAAGCTTAATTGAAATGCAAGAATTTGGATGAATAAAAGAAAATGTGTGGGAACACAGCATGATGAGTGGAGTTCACATAAAGCAAATTAATCTCATTAGCTAGAGCACTAAATCTTAGTTTTGTTTCCAGGATTCTTTTCATCATAACTGCTTTTGTTTGTGAGGCGGCGTCATAGTGGGGATGTTTTACAGAAATCTCATGGCACAAGCACGTAATTAAAGCATTGTAGGGAAAGTGTATTGAGATCTTCATCAGCATAGACAAGCGAGAAAATTGCCATCACACGCAGTGATTTATTAGTTTCATTAATTTATGTTGATTTGTTTAATCACTCTCAGAGTGTGTCAGTCCCAGATCACATCAAGATGTTTACAGCCGCGGCACTCAGCAAAGCGAGGTGTTATAATACTCTAGTCACATCATTAAACCAGAGTGCTGGATGTGTAATGGGGTTAAATTGGAAACAGGGAAGCACTTCAATCAATAGTTCATTGATCAAGAATTGTTAGGTTATGCATATTGAATTTATTTATTTATGTATTTATTGTGTATCTGTCAGTGACCATGCAAAGCAGAGTCACAGGTTTCAATAACATGATGGGATGCAAAAGGGTTTTTAACTAAATCTTAAATCGAGAACTATTACTTGAAAATGGTCATTACATATCACAGTTAGTAAGGACATAATACAAATAGAGATATTGTCTTGTATGTGACATTATAAAACAAAAGTCAGTATTTTCATCACATTTTAATCAGTTAGATATGTTTATATTGACCACTTATAGTCTGTCTAATATTCTGATCTGAGTAAGAAGCTTTAAGTAAACACTTCATTCAGAACAGATTGGTCTGGTCTTGCCCATTTAGAAAGATATTTCAGTTTATCAAGAGGTGTGCTTTATGCCGTTTAATATTCATATCGTTTACCATGTAAAAGATATGACCATTTCTACCTGGTTCAGGTAAAACTGTTCTTACTGTGCGTGCTGTCTGCTCCATGTGACATGAAGAGTTTGTGCTTTTGTTATGACCAGAATTTGTAGAAACATGGCAGAAGCAAAGTCAAACTGATCTGTGAGCCAAATTTAAAAGAACTCTAGATTGTTGAACAATGGTTTAAATAATAAAATATACACATAAGTACAGACATTCAAAGTCATGGACACAAGAGAAGAGGAGAATAAAATCCTTGATGTAGAGGCGAGCGGAGGAGTGTTATATCGAGACGTGTTGTGACAGTGTTGTTGTTTTTTTACTTTATTTTTTTACGCATTTTGTACAATGATTGTTGGGGTGAGGGTTAGCAGCAACAGAATACAATCATTATGACTGTATACATGGCTGTTTAATCAGAAAATTAAAGAAACACTTTTATTCTGATTAAAATTTAGATCAGATCAAAGTGTTTATGAGTCATTTGTATTCTGACTGGTCCATTTTTCCAATTCTCATCAGATCACAAGTTGTCATGTAAACCCGCCTAATGTCATATTTGATGTATGCTTTTCTTTTAGTTGGTTCCTCTCTCTGTGTGTTTGTCTATGAGCATATGCTGTATGTGTACACAAGTGATGAGTCAGTGATCAGTTTTATATCCGGATGTGTTCCACTTTGCGAAGGTTTCCTGTTCCGTTTGTGTTTTTCATTGTTGTTGGTGATCTTTAGTTTTACATTTGTAAATGCAGCGTCTGGAGAGCGATGTCATTCTTTTACCACATTCGGGTAAAAAAGCAAAGGCTTCCTGTGTCAGTTGCTAACCATTGAAGGCTTGTGTGAAGTCTTGTACCTGGAGGGGTTTTGGTTGTACCTCTGTGTGGCAAAAACTTGTAGAGGAACAGTCGAGGAGCTGAAGGGGGATGATTTCTTGTTTTTTTCTTCAGCTCAGTTTGTGGAACTGACACTTAGAAACATATCACAGGAGAGCCTCCGGAGACAGATAGCCTTTGTGTTTTGCACTGTAGGCAGATGTGGGATGGATCTGCATAGGCATACTGCTGCGGTACCTTCACTGACAGAGGCGCCCATAGAAGTTTTGGATCCCCTGACAACAGCTCGAGAATAGCTCCCACATAATAAATATCTGTGGTCCCTGGTATGTTCCAGCTCTCCTCGCCAGCTCAGATTTTTTTTTACTTTTCCCGGTTTCCTCCGGCCGACAACATGCCCGAGTACACACTGTATGAGACAATAATATGGCTTCTTACTGGTGAAAGAAGGAAGACAGAGATTTGTTTATTGTGTCAATCAACTTCATAAACTTGATTATGAACTTCATTATTGATAAAAAAAAAAAAAAACATGGTTCAGGTTGAAGAAAAAAATCATTATTGGCAAGAAATTAAATACAAATTTTCTATCAATAGTAATAATTTAAATCCAAGCTGTGATGGATTAGACTTTAAGGAAACAGTCATCCTCCTCATATTTATACACATAACCCTGTGTAATAGAGCTCTGAACAAATGCCCTTGACTAATTTTTCAATACATCGTCTGACTAATAGTGACATATGTGTCTCACCCTGATTTTCTCGTTTGCCAATGAGAACAGAACATTAAAATTCAGAGGGATCACTGATATAATATAATCCCCACACTGCTGATCTGTGAGCCAGCACAGCTTGTCTTCAGCTCAATCCGCCTACTTGGGCTGGCAACTTACAGCTCACTTCTTTAATCTCATTAACTGCTATCTTTGGGAGAACATCTAAATGACTCTAAGGCAGATGACGTGGTTTAGTATAGATTTAATTGTTTTTACTCTCCTCACCCGAGCTATTGTCACTGCTATCACAGCTTAAAACAGCTCAGCAGTCAAAGCGATATCCTCCCTCCTCAACCATCACCTCTTTATTGGATCAGAAACTCGGACCACTGGTATGTGTATCAACTTAAAAATTCAAATGTGAGCATAAAATGTTTTCTATATGTGGATCTTATAAGCTGTTTATAGCAGAGCTTCCAGAATGACTCAAGGCGGTGTTGGACTGACGCTGTAGCCCTGTAAACACACAGGAGGAGAGTACAAGTCTCCATGTAGACTTACTCTTTAGTGCAATCAATGAGAAAGGGAATATTTAGCTGTGGTAAAAATTTCCTCATTTCAATGTGTTTCTTATTTTCTCTCTTGAAGACTCATAAGACAACTTATGATGAATGACATGGTTGAGACGTGTTACTGTGAGGAAATGTCTTCGATCTCAGTCTGTTCATTCTCTTGGTCGGTCTGCTGCTCTGAATGATCTTGACACCTCTTCATTGAATTGTCATAAACTCTACAGACATGGTGTTGACATAATAGACAGCACCAACAGTCAGTTAATATGTTTGGCTGTAAGTTAATACAGTAAATATAGAGGGTTTGCACTGGCATCACATTCAAACCAGGACACGCTCACTCAGTTGGGTCGAGT
This sequence comes from Notolabrus celidotus, assembly GCF_009762535.1. NCBI lineage: Eukaryota > Metazoa > Chordata > Actinopteri > Labriformes > Labridae > Notolabrus > Notolabrus celidotus. The sequence goes on along the minus strand of NC_048274.1, from coordinate 32,264,234 downwards.
GGTATAACATCCAGCAGCAGGCCGGCTGTCAGAAGGGAAACAATGAAGTAAAACAGACAAACGTCTGCTTAAATTAAAGGCAGTTGGACTCAACAGAGATCCAAAGACACAAAGTTTCCTGACATTTATATGGACCTGATTTACAAGCTGGGGAAGTACACAGAGCAAAGCGTGCAGGAAACGATTGAGTTATTTCGAATACTTTTATTTATTATCATCTATCTTAAAACAATGCTCGCCTTTATAAAGCCTCATAAATCTGCTGCTGTGTTGAAGACTTCTTTTCTTTCGTTAGGTTTTTACAAAGACACAATACTCTTCTACAGTACTGCTCTGTTTATCTCTGAATAGTTTCTCATGCCTGCATTATAAAGACATCAGCTGCATAACCCACCTAGAACTGCCTGACCCTGGATGCTGTGGTTTTCTGCGGCTGTGTTTGTGTGCGTGTGCGTGTGCATGTGTGCGTGTGTGTGTGTGTGTGTGTGTCTTTGAATGAGACAAGCGTCTGCCGTTTGAGAGGCTCTTCAGTCAGTGTCTAAAACATATTTGTGAGCGATGCTACAAATAGCATGAAGTAGAGTACACACTCCTGTAGCTGCTGAAGCTCCGCATCGTGACCCCTGAAAGACTGTTGATCACGTTTCGTAACAATCTCATCTTCTCTGCCCTGGAAGATTGAACCGCTCAAGGAGTTGCTCTGTCATTCACTAACAACCACTTGAACCTCGCTACCAAGGAGACCCAGGTACTCCCCGAACCCCAATTAATGAGAGAAAGGCTTTAAGAGGGTGCTCTTGACTCTGGCTGTGACAGCTTAATTGTAATTTTGGTGCAGCCCCCGGCAACAATCTTCTCTACTTGACAGCTCTGTGCTCTGATTGAACTGAAAGCCTTCTTTTGCATATTAATTTAGTAAAAAGTGAATACAGTGTAGTGTCGGAACATATGTCCGCTGAGAGGAGGTGTGCAGACTGTATTTGTGTGTTTACTTGCACACAGCCATTATGTATCTTCTTAACATGCATGATTTTAATGAATATGCTGATGAAAACACATTCATACATTAACATTAATGTGATTCTGTCTTTAATTCAAATCCTATTAGTCCTCAAAAGTATATCTTTATCAAACCCTTGGCTCTTCATGTCCCAGTAACAAGCCAGTTTGCATACATTTAATACATACTATGATGATCAGGGATCAGTAAGACTTTAAAACATTGGGTTTGACGATGTTAGTGTTCATGAATATAACTCCTTAGGATGAGTGTGCGCTGCATTCCGTTAGATTTTTATGAAAAGCAACTTACTAAAGAGTTACAGATTGTTTCTTTGTGACACAAAAATCATTATTTGTCTCTTGATAAGTTGGTAAGAAAAATGTATTTGGTATATCAGCTGTCAAATTGCAAGGTTACAACGTGCTGCACAAAGTATTACAGTAGTAGTAAAAAACTAACCATGACAACAATGAAATCAACCAACACAGAGAAAGAAAGTTAGGTCAAAATAACATTGAAGGATCAAGAGTCAGTTTGAAAAACATATGAATTAGGATGCCTTTTAAAAGTTTCAGTAGAGACAGCAGAGTGTATGTGCATAGCCGCAAATTCAAAAGCATGATCACCTTTGGTTTTCAATCTGAATTGGGGAACATGGAGTAGAAAACAAGAAGTAAATGTAGCCACTGACTTTAAAATAATCTAGGAAATGATAGAAGAAACAGAAGGTGAATTTTTTTTTTTACCAACTACTGTATTTAAGAAATAAATTTAGTGTCTGTGATGAAACCCGTTGGTTTTGTGGCCTCACAACTGGCACTTTGGATATTGCCATCTTGTTTGCTTGGAGAAAGAAGTGACCATCTTTGAATGACATCACCACACCTCCATCCTGATGGACAGGTCCTATGTAAGGGAGACCCTGGTCAGAAGACCTGAGAGATCTACTGGTAATCTTGGAATAGACAAGTGCTTGATCACGCAGTGCTTTAATCGTAACAACAATCTTGATATCTTGCTTCACATAACTTAAAGTTGTGATTTGCTACATCTCTGATCCTCATTTCTGTGCTGATACCTGGTAGACTGGTGATTCTCTGCAGATGAGACTGTTCAGTAGAAGTCATTCCACAGAAAAGTGATGCTAAGTTTAGGTGATTTCATTACTTACATAACTTGGACAATGTAAGGCAAGACGAGGAACAATCTTGAAATGTAATTTTCACATACTCTGAGCGGCACCAACAAGTGTCCGTTAACATTCAGTGTTCCTTTCATTGTTTTCAATTTAAAAACGTGAGCACTCAAAGCCTAAAGAAACAAGAATCTGTTGGTTCTGTACAATCCTGTAAGATATCACATACTGTAGCAGAGTTATCTGCAAAATCATTTTTTATTGTTGCTTCATATTGGTTGGATTGCCTTCATCATTATGGGAAATCTAGTTATTACTGCCTAGAAGGGTTTTAGTGCAGAGCATTGCGGTTCTTGCTCAAAGGAGAATAATGTGTAGACCCCGGTGCATCATCCTTGACTTTAGATCAACCCAGACAGACCATTACCATCAAACAGATGCATACAGGGGCAAAAAGGCAGCAAGGTGCATTTACATTAGTCTCTTTAATGTTTGTGGGCACATATTCCTTCTTCTCTGAAGTGCACTATATCTCGCATGATTTCTTCCCTTATTAACATAATATTAGCTTTGAAAAGACTGGAGCTAAATGCATTTTCTGTATCAATAATGTAAGTAAGAGATGTGTCTGCACGTTCCTTTTCCACGCACTGTGCAGCTCTTCCTTGCTGAAGTAGATGTCCCTAAAAGCCTTTCCTGGGAGAGTGCAGTGAGGTGGACGGCAAAGCAGAACAAAAGGTTATTTTGTTGAAAGAGGCAGAGTGGCGACAAATTATGAACAACTCATTACACTGAGGTGGCACTTTGTAGAGCAGTGAAACACAATCAAACATGGAGAGGATGGATCTCTGGGGGAGTGTTGGAAGGTGCTAATAGCTCTCTGTCAATGACAAAATGAATTACATTAAATTTCCCCTAAGACCAAAAGCTCATTATTATTTTACTGCATTTAATGTGTCAGGATTATATTTTATGGTGTGTCTGCCCTGATAGATACAGTACCTCATGACTTCAGAGGAACTTTGAAATAATGTAGAGAGTGATAGAGGAAGCAGAGAATGATGGTATTTAGACAGGTGGTGTGGCCTCACATTCGGTGTTTTGGACATTGCCATCTTGTTTTTCATGGAGCCAGAAGTGACCATCTCTGAATGACATCACCTCACCCCCATCCCGATTGACAGGTCCATGCTCACAGCACAGAACTACCCTGCATTATCTTCCTCTGAATGGCAATGAACACCATGCTGTGTTGAAGAAGACTTCAAACAAATAAATGAGACTACAATCTTTGGACTTAAGGGCGAACATTTGACAACGATACAACCTCTTGGAGTGAGAGCCAACTTTTCAGGGCTTCCAGTGTTGACTGTGGTGAGAGACAAATAACTTCCAATGAAGACTTTCTTTGCTGTCCTTCACGGTTGCTTTACAGTCCAAATAGTTATCTGGCAAGCAAGAATGGAGCTGGTGTAGAGAAATGTCATCTTAGAGCAGATTGTTAGCTGCACTTGAATGCAGCTATATCTGTTTGAAAGCATTAATTTAGCTAACTTGTCCTCGGGTGACTACCGATGGATTCCATGATTACATAGCAGCCTCTTTTGCTCCCCACACAGACTGTTTTCCTGGAACCACAGCCTGCTGAAACATTAGAGATATGTTACTCACTCATATGGAAACATGAAAAAAAGGACAAATCTGATTCCAAGATCTGGTCCCTCACCGAGATTAATCACAGAGATTAATCGATCAATCTTGATTTATATAGTTCCAAATCACAAAAAATATTATCTCTAGATGCTTTACAAACATAGCAGGTCTAGACTGTACTCTGTTATATTATTAACAAAGACCCAACATCAAGACAGGATACGATCCACTCCCCTCTTACAGACAGGACTCTGATCTCGTCTTAATTGTCCACAAGCAGAGCATTTTGCAGCATTTAGCATATTACAGCGGCAAGGACCAACTTCCTTTAACAGGCAGAAACCTCCAGCAGGACCAGACTCATGTTAGACAGACATCTGTCTCGACGGAGTTGGAGTTGGAAAGAGGGATAGAGGAGATGAAAAGAGGGAGAGATGATAGTGGTGAGATTGATAGTGGTAGTTGTAGCAGCTGGAGTCTGGCACGTCCACAGCTGCAGGACGTCCACAACAGCAGGCCGTCCACAGCAGTAGGCAGTCCAGGGCAGCGACTCGGAGGAACCTACAAGACTAGGGGGCTCAGGGACTCCAGAAAGATCTATGGATGGCAACTTAATGAAACCAGGACTCATTTATGGGCACTTACATACGTTGGCAATTCATTCTGAAACCAGTGGATTCATACTCTGCTGTTTGCTATTGCTTCTGTATTAGCATTGCAGCGGGTGTATAGTAGAGGTTTGCCCACTTTTTTTAGACAGTCTAAAATACCAAAATTATCATCTAAGATGTCATAAATTACCAAGAGTTTGTTTAAGTTGATAAAGAGCTGAACAGCATCACAAGGAATAAGTAGGTCTTATCTCAGTTTCATTAAGATCTAGTTGGGTTCATAATAATTAGTATCAGTATCAATAATAAATAACAAGGTTTAGCTTTTTAACCCAGTGCAGCTCATACTGCTGTGGTGTTCTTTGTGGGGCACATAGAAAGACACAAACCAGCCAAGAAAACAATGCTTTAAAAAAATCAATACCATGACCGTAAGTTGACACCGTCTGGTGTATCATCATGGAGCTTCATTATTGTATCCTCACTTTCTTGTTGCAGTGCTGGGTGAAGCAGTGTGACCTTCTCTCCTCTCTCGGATGGAGTTATCAGCTGTTTGGAGCTATGGTGTTAAAGAGCCTCTATGTGGGCCAGCACATGTTTCCCTGGTGGCATCATTGAATCCCGGCGGCTGGACTCCCCACTTTGCTTAATATGCCCTGTCAACAACTGCCTTGAGTCAGCTTTGCCACTGGTATTCTAATCAGTCGCTATTATGGGCTAAACAGCTACTCCGGCCCTGAGGCCAGCTGCTGGGCATCTTTGGATGTGTTTAGATACGAGCCTGCCAGCGTGGGGGCTCCACAGTGTGATAGACGTTTAATGGACTGTAAAACATAAACACACTTACTGAGAAGACCCAGATCAGAATGGGTTAAAAAAAGATTTCATGTTGGCATTATTAGAACTAGTGATGACACATTGAAGTGGCATCTTTACTGAGGACCTTATAACACTCAATTTTAGCCTGCATGCACCTGCAAACCTGCTCATAATGCTGGGCCAGTGGTGAGGCTTTACCAATTACTGATCATTGGTAAAGGTCAGTAGAATAAAGCAACATAAGTACGACCTGCAGGAACAGACAGCTCTTGTTTCGTAGACGGGTGTTTGAGTAAGCTCCAGAAACTAGCTGTTGTAGTAACCAGTGCATAACTAGTGGCCTTCAAGCAGGGACTACAGATGATAATGAGCCTTTTCTTTTAACTGATACAGTACAAGTGTTGTGCATGTTTCTGCTTGATAAACAATCAAATTTAGAAAAGAAAGGTTGTCTAGTTGTTAACAGTGAGATGGACAGGACTCACTCCACAGAAACTTTTTGCACATTGAAAATTCAGCACATCAGTTGCAAAACCTGCAAGACTGATGGCATGTCCACTCGGTGAACACTCTTTGCAGTAAAATGACACCATCCTGAAAGGGGTAAGCTTCTCAGTCTGACATTAAACACATTTGTTGTGTGTAAAATTTAACTAAACGTGACAACTTCGCCCAAAAATGTAAGATACTGTATAGCACTGATTTTGTCTTCTAGGCATGTGATGTTTGAAAATATGTAAATGTTTAGTAAGAGTGTCCTGCTTTCCTTTGGAAAGGCCACACAGTGATATGACTCATATCTAAATGGGGTTAGTCTCTAAGTCTGACACTGAACAAACTTGTTGTGTTACTAAATAGAAAAACCAGAACCAGGGTGCAGGTCCCTGGTTTGACTCCTGGCCTTGACTCTGCTGCCTGTCTTCCTTCACTCTCTGCTCCCCACATTTCCTGTCTCCCCCTCGGATGTTGTATCTGATCGAGGCTAAAATGCCCTCAAAGATAATTTCAAAAAAGAAAAAAGAGGTAAATCCATCTTAAATATTATAAGTATAGCTCCTGCAAAGTTCACACAAATATCAACAATTAGAACAATCACCTGTAATAAGTTGCAAGGCTTTATTAGAAATATTAGAGATGACCTTGTATTACTGTAGAAGGCTGTGGACCAGAATGGACACGGGCCGCCCGCCTCAGAGACCACAGCCTCTGCACATAGGGCAAGTGATTCAACCACAAGCCAAACTAGCGCCCCCCTCAGTTTGGGACACATTACAGCGAACATTAAACTTAACACTATGTGAACGTCAGAGTTGTTTCCTCGGTTTGAGCGAAGCTGAAAGACAGAAAGTGATGGTTGCAGGCAGCGTGCCAGCCTCGGTGATAAGTGGAGCACTGCAGAGCTCTGAGTGTGGAGAAACCTGATAGCAGGATAGCAGCACTCAGCATGTTAGAGGTGAGGGACAGAGGAGCGAGGGAGGGCATGACACCAACAACGGCACTGCTTTTTAAGTGGACAGCTTGAAGTTATTAACACAGGATGTTGTCTACCTGTTTGTGTGTGTGTATGGTGAGTTAATGACTCAATGAGCAGGAGTGCTGACAAGAAATCTAAACAGACGAGTGAGTTAAGGAGAAACTTACTCTAAAGTCTTCACTTTTATGTCTTTTTTTCTCAATGGAAATATGCAAAGTATACATTTACATCTCTGTGTTCAGCATATTTATCTCACAGAAACTTTCTTTTCTAATCTGTGACCTCTGCCACATCCTTAAAACTAATCATGCTTAGATTGATTTGACTTTAGAAAACATCTTGTGGTGTGTGTAGCTGCTCGCTCCCACTGTTTCCATCAACAGACGTCAGCAGCAGCTGAATATCAGAATCTCAGCTTTGTCACAGAGCGCTGGATAACATCTCAAACATGTCACACAGAGTGATTCAAAGGCCAGGTATTCTTCTCTTTACTTTGAGGCACTTTAAGCTCAGACAGTAGAGTCAGGTAACTCTTATTACACCTTTGTTGGTCCTGTTTGGTTTCAGGGTCACAAAAAAAGTAATGTCCTGATCGAAACTTGGTTCAAACTGTTGCCGTGGACAAAAAAACCAAACGGTTACACTTTGACAAGATCAAGTTCTGACTCATGGTTTCTAAACTGTAGCTGATCTGAGTCACACACACAGCTTATCTTGAATGTGTTTTAACTTAAAGAAGGTCCATGTTCACTATTAATTTTAGCACAAACACTTGATTCTGTTTTGTTAGATTTTGAGGCCTTTATGCCTTTATTCAGAGAAGATAGGACAGCAGATAGAGCAGGAAACAGGGGGAGAGAGTGAAGAGTGACTTGCGGGAAAGGGTCTGCAGGTTGGATACATACCTGGGCTTGTGGACTATAGCCTCTGTACTTTTCGGACACCCTATGCATTTGTGAAATATTGCATTGAGAATCACTCTTAGATCTTCCAGTGCAATTTCTTTTAGTACAGTCACTGCCAGGTTTATTTATTTATTGTTCAGTTTTGAACACATTCTCTGTTATTTGTTGACTTTGATACCGACAATGTTGAGAACTGACATATTGAAAACTGTCAAGAATTTAGTTTTGATAGTTTTTCTTGTAAACAATCAATTAAAAATATATAATTTGTATTTGTTTATGTCTGTCTAATGTTTGAAACACAAAAAAGATTTTTTCACAAATATTTCATGTTCCAATATTTGAGATTGTGTAAAATTTTAAGGGTGTCCGAAGACTTTTTTCCACCACTGTGTGTAGTGGTTTCACAGCTTGTCGTTTCAGACTGGTCTACTGGCCGCACTCAATTTTTTTTTACTGATTGTCTTTTACTCAGCGTTGTGTTTATTTTGCCATGTAAAGACAGTTTGTTGTGTTTAATGACTCAGTTAATCAATGAGGTGATTGCCAAACTTAATATGTATTTCTATTAATTCCTCCATTTTGTGAAAACTTTCTTTAGTTTGCAGAACAGTTCTGTAATACCAACACTTAGCAAACTGGGCCATGTAGACTTTCAACAAGCTTAGAACAGAACTAGATGTTTACATACATTCACCGCTGATTGTTTGAGGGAACATCTAATCATATTTTGACAGCAAAATGACCAGCATGAGTGTAATAATGTTCTGAATGATGGAGTGATGTATAAACTGCCATTCAGTGAAAGCACAAAGGTAGAAATATATAAGAATGTTTTCAACAACACTGTTTGGTGTGATTACATCAGCAGTACTGTACTTCCTTCTCCAGCTCCTCTGAAGGCAATATGATCGGTTCAGAATTTATTGCAGTGGGTGGAGCGGGGTAATTAGAGCTATTGATCTGGCTAAATGATAGCCTTTGCCGAGTGCTGAAGGGCATGTGCTGAGCAAGCCCGGGTATTATCTGATGACCCATGAAATCGATGGCCTGGCTGCAATCTCCCCGCTGATTTACCTCGTTCCATCTATCTCACAGTGGGTCTGTATGCATGTAAGCTGCACACAAGGCCATGCACCTTGTAGCATACCCTCCATAAGCATGCATAAATGCTACACTGCTCCCTCTGAAGTGAACATGTGTGCAAACACCTCTCCTACAGTCCTGAGGCCCTGCATGTAGGGGCTTGTTCCCTTGGAAACTACATTTTGCTCTGGTCTGTAATGAACTCAGTTTGCTGGTTGCCTGCCGAGTGACTGATGAAAAAAAGATCATTACATGGAGAAGACGTATGAAATGTCACCAAGATGTCAGGCTGCTCTCACTTACTTGTACATCCCTTTCTTCCTCATTTCTAATAGAATTTTTTTTACATCAAAACCAGAGAGCACGACATCAAGTGCAATCCTCTGCAGATTATGAACAATGTCCAATTTACAGAGCTGTCTGCAACCGCTTTGGGTTTAGAGTTCACATTGACTGTTGTTTGCTTATATTAGGAATGAGCATCTCAAGAAAAATTTGATTCAATGGTCAGTGAGAACTATTCAACTATTAATCAAATAGTGTCCCTCCCTTCTTCTGGGAGCCTCACTCTCTCTGCGTAGTTGCAGTAGATTATGATTATGTTGTGTTAGTTTGACCCTACAAAGTTTACAATTGACCTCATGTTTTATTTTCTAAAGAAGTTCTTCACAGCAGTTTCCTATTGTGTACACCTGTGTTACCCTTACCTGACGTTTATGCTTTCTTCTTGTTTTGTTATTAATGGGCAGTTAGCAGTTTTCAGATGGGCTGCAGTCACCATGTGCCTGTTGTATTGCATTTACAGCCAAACCCTGGTAAAAACAATGAATGAGAAAACACTTGCATGAAATGTGTGGGTTTTTTTTTATAAATTAACAGCTATCTGAATATTTCAACATCATATCTCATCCCTAGTTTACATTGTGACTCTGATCTGCTCTACCTTAACTTAAGACTTGGGTCAAATAAAAACTATACACGGCTATAATCACTGCCATAAAATATATGGTCTATATTACTCTAAACCCAATTATCTCCATGGAAACCATCTCTCTGGAACTTTAATGCAGGGGCAAATATGCACAATTGTATTCTGTTTAACAAGAGAGGAATATTGGCATTTTATGTACCTTGCAGGTTGCAAAGACTCTGTTCACAGATGAGACAGCCGTCTTTAACCTCAGCCGGGGGGAAATTATATTTGCCTCATAAAGTACATTTGGATATTCTTTAAACCAGAGTAAAATGTGTTTTTGGATTCAGGGAGTCTACAGTCACTTTGATGAAGACACAAAGTGACTGTTTCTGATACCACAACCTTTTCCAAACCTTCACCTACTGCTGTTATTCCCTCTACTCAGCAGACTGGATGTGGACCAGGCCTCTGCAGTCAAAAAGTTCCCTGTTTACATAATCCAAGCAGAGATTATGACCATCTGCTCAGCATGGCTGGAAAAAACAGTTTATTAAAAGTTCCATATTTCACACTTTGCCTGTGTTTCATTGAAGCTTGGATGTCCTGAAGAACTTAAGTCTGTGGTTTGTAGTACCAAGAACCATCTCACCATCTTGATTCGAACTAATGTCCTCTTTGGAACTCTAAGAAGAACAGTGTGTTCTGATTTTATCTGTGGTTTCTTTGAAAAAAATGGCATTGTTTTTCCCCTGATTGAGCCACAGTCTGCTTCGTAAACAGTCAAACATGAACATGAGAAAAAAATACTCTCATATTGTCATTAGGAAGGCTGTACAACAATACATCAGCTTTGCTTTCTGATATCAACTGTGCTGCATTTCTTCAACATATATCCATCCTGTAGCTTGTAAGCTTAGCTCACTCAGTGTTGAATTGTCATAAAGGTTAACACAAGAGAGGTTGGACTGTGGGGCCTATGTGGCTGAGTGTGGGGACACTTGTGACATTATCATCTTACTGAAGTGCTGATGGCTGATTTAGAGGCACCATTTTTAGAAACAGTACAGTATAGGGTGCAATTGACTGTGATTTTACATTTTAACATATTATACCTGCTGGGTAGTAAAATAAGACATGGAGATCTCATTGTGTACAATGTAATACTAGCACAGATAATATGTAAGATCAATCTCTGTGAGATGGGGTTTGTTGGAAAAGGCTCTATTCTGTGTTTCACTGGTGGCAGTAGCAGCAGTACAAGGGGTACTTGTCACCTCCCTGTGTGTGTTATCATTCACTTGGTAAAGGCAGAGTGGGCCTCACAGTCATCACTGGGTTCCCTCTCAGCTGAAGGACAGGATCAGGTCGCTCTGTTGACCTGCCTCTTACAGCAGCCACTTGGACGGTAATCACAAAAAATAACACCAACCCACTAAAGAGCCTTACACTGGGCCGGCCTGTAGACCTGGTCACAACGAGTGCCGACTAAATGAGCTTATTAATCACAGACAGCGCCAGAGGCAGAGCTATTCTGAATTCATTACTGCTGAGCAGAGCAGTCTGAAAAAAAAGACTCAATCATGTTTTTGATATCAACAACTGTGAACTCTTTTCAAATTAACACGGCGAGTACAACAAACACTCAGATTGCTGCGTAGTTAATATTGCATTCCAGGGCAACAGGTCCAAACAACACTTCAAATAACCTGCATCAGCATGAAGCTGGATTTACAGAATAAAAAACTAATCATTCACATACAAATGATATCATTTATAAACAAACAAACCACAATTTATGCTGTCATTATGTTTTCACCACTTTAAAACTGTTGAATAATCCTTTTTTACCAGTTGTAGGTGGTTTTGCTGTTTAAATTATGTCTAAGAATAACTCAGCATCTTGCACCTAAAATGTACAAGCTAGAATGAGGCAGTCTTTTAGCTCCGAGATGAAATAACTCCAAGCTTCTTAAAAGACGGGAACAAAGGGAAAATGTGTGGAGGCACTTTGAGGGGCCCTCCTGTCTTTTCTCACTTCTCCGCTCGTGTTTATCTTTAGTACCTTAACAATCTGTCCTGATAGACAGCTGTGTTTTTAAAGAGCTTACTCCTCTCAGGTTTTCTTTGCAGAGGAAGGGGTGTCTCTTTCAAGGGGGGGATTACAGCAAATCAACAGAAAGGATTTTCAAAACAAGAAATTCCTCAACATCCTCTCTGTGTTTCAAATTCAGCTCTGTGTAACTCGCCTCCTCCGTTAATGAATAAAACACAGTTTGGAGAATATTTTTGTACAAGTCTACACCTACCTGTTGGCAGCCCACTGGCTACAACAGTACTACCTTATGCATGCAAGGTGAAGCAGTTGATAACATCAGAGGAAAACTGCATGAAGCCCTGTTATTTGCCTGTTCATGCACACACATACATTACACACAGCAGCCATTAATAAAAACAATTGCATGGACTTTAGCCAAAAAAAGGCCCTCACAGTTTTTGTCCAGACCCTTCTCATGTCTGTGTTTGTCTCTTTTGATAAGGCCCTTTCATCTTGTTTGCACTGATTACAGCCTGACGAGTCACAGTGTTACACTCGGGGGCCCCTTTTCATGTCTGCAGCCCTGCGACACACACTGGGTCCATTGTGATGAGGAATGTCTCCTTTCATGGCCTGAACTCGCCTGTGAAAGCATGTCAATAATCCCTCGCCAGTGGGTGCTTCACAACACTGCCTCAACCATCCCACCACCCAGACCACGAGGCTCCCATGATGCACTGTTTTAAGGAAAAAATGACAGGAATGGTTGAAAGGATGAAGTAATTAATCTGATGGATGCTGAAAACCAAACAACCTCACAAAAGACAAGACTTTCTACATGTGGAACAAAGCAGTCGTCATGTTTAAAGCCATACACAACCCTTCTTCATATAAAACCCTCTCACACACTACACCAAACATCTCAAGAGCAGCTTTATTGCTTTGCATGGCCCCTCCTTGTTTTCACACTGGAGGAGCCTGAATGCGGTTTCTCCTCTCAGGAAGTATCAGGATCCTCGTGTGCAGCAGAAGCGGGGTCCAGCACCGGTTTGCAAGAGAAGCTGCGGTTTGAGGATTTGTTTGAGCAGAGAACGTGATACCATACGGAGAAGAAATGGGATTTGGGTCTTCAGTGGCCACTAAAGCTATTAAAAATATACATCAGTGATGTTTATATTGGGACTGGTTTGGTTTGGGAAGGGGGGAAAGAAGCTTGAGGACTACATTGGCTAAGCTCTTGCAGGGATGGTAATGAAAAGAGCCAATCATTGCTCTGTAAAGAATTAAAACCACCTCTGCAAATAGCCCCAATATTTGTGTAGCGCCTCAGAGTGGGAGTTTCACAGCGTCTGGGTTTCCAGTGCAAATAAACAGTGCAGAGGTCTACAAGGGTGGACCGCCCCCCCCTTATCCCAGAGGTGAAGCCCACTCCTTTGTTGCAGCCTAATCTAGGCCACTGTCTATTGAGTGAGATGAAAAGTGGATGTGTGTGTGAGAGTGTGTGTGAGAGACATGTCCACAGTCTTCAGTGTGTGAGATAAAGCTGTATGATAATGTCTGTTTGTATGTGGTTCTTGAATCAGAGTCTTGGGGTCTGTGGAGACTGCCGCTGTGTTTGCCCATTCCCAGATAACCCACATCCTCACGCTGCTGGACCCACACATACCGATCCCAGGATCCTCAGTGAGAGCAAACCAACAGATATCAACACAGTAACCAACAACTCTGCATAGACACACACATCTGATGAAAGGAAGATAATGTTCATATTTGCAAACTGTTGATTATGGACAGTATGAACGAGTTGTACTCAATTCCAAAAAGATTTCAGAGCAGGTAAAACTTAGTCCCTGACCTTAGTTCCCGAACTTAAGTCTAACTGGGTCAGGTAGCATTAGTGTTTCAAGGTTTGTGTGACAATAAGTAGAATATCAAAGTGGATCTACCACCTCAAAAGATCAGGTCTGTTATAATCATCACAAGAGAAGGGTGTTATATTTTAAAGAAAGAAGGAGGGTTTCAACGGTAGATGTCAGATTGACTACATGCACAGCAGCAGTGATACCTGGAACCTGAACTCGTGTATCTGTTCATGTCTTGGTGCTTTTTTCTGCCAACACACGTTCAATCTGCAAGTATGTGTATCCAGGGTCAAAGGTCAAAGTAAGAAAGACAGAGAGGAAATTATTTCAGTGGATTTTTCTCTTTCACTGGAAGATGATGAAAGGAGGGTTTCTTTTTTTTTGCCTCATAATTACTTTTTCCTACGTTTTTATTAAAATGCATTAAGCATATGAAAAGATTAGAACTACACATTGCAGCATAGAACATGTAAAGTGATTTTATGCAACCTTTCTGGTATAATTCAACAATTTTTGGGAAGGCCAGGACTATAGACTCTGACCATAAAATATATGGACATAGTTGAGACATCACCCTCTGGTTTCTGGAGAGAGAATGACGGGTGCTATGTTGGAAAGGCTAAGTAACGCTGCTAACGTTCAGTCAACCTGGAAACAGACAGAGAGGTGGAGCTGAGGAAAACTTTTAGCCTCTTGGCAAACAGCTACAGCATACCCACCCTACAGTCTACTCAGCAAAGCAACTACAGGAAGTTATGCACATGAATGTCATTGAACCAATGATGAAATCGTGACTCCAGCTGAGTCACTCTATCACACCCAATGTCCGTTTCTCTCTAATTCATGAATTAAACTGAGACATAAGTTAAGACACACTTATCAACAACTTCAACCAAACCCATTTTACTCAAAACCAAACCCTACAGCACACCCTGTTTGATAGGCAGGGTGGTGGGTTGGAGCAAATAGAGAATAGTTTTCACTTAGAGCAACCTGCTTATTTTATTTTTTTATTAGGTTTCTATTTTCAGTGTAATCTAATTATCAATTAGTTATTATCTAGTATTCTCTACTAGTATTTCTTCGTTAAGACTTTATGTCAATATGTATGCAGATTTGCACGTGAAACCTTTTGTGAATTGTTTCTTGTATTGTTTTGATCATCTGTTAATTTGTACTTTATTTCCATTATTTGACTGCATTAATTCCACCTTCACATCTCATTCGTGATACTGAATCTAAAATGTATAACTGCTGATTCTGTTGTATGAAGGAAACAATACAAGTCTGATTGGAAACATTTTTATACAATTTAGTTTTCAACCTCAAAATATGTGTTAAGAGTTTGTATTTCCATTTTGGAAACAGCCTTCATCAGAGCTTGTGACTGGCAACAGAGAATCGTTCAGGGAGCCTCTTATAAGTTCGAGTGGCTCACACTGTGTGGAGGCCGTTCTTACTCAAACTACTATGATTAAAAGTCAAACGACACAAAGTTAATCTATCATTTAGGAAGTTTTGTGTGAAAAAAGCTTTTAAAAGCTCCTAGTGAGTGTGTAGCTCACTGACATGCCCTCAGTGCATGAGTTATTATCCCAGCTCATGTCAGAGCATCTGCAGGGGGGATACATTTGTTGCTAAGCAACAGCTAAAGCTCACATCATGTTAGCTTCAGTTATGTTCAAAATTTGGTAGGACGATACTTTTTGACTCTTTGGACCTTTGCTTTGCAAAAATAATACATTATTTAATTTAGGTCAGAGGTTCACAAAAAGTCCATGAGCAGTTCTGTCTGCATTGTAGAAAAACTTACTTATATAACCCTTGTACTAAAACATAAATAAATACATAACTGCATGAATTTGAGAAACTTTTAAAGCAAAGGCACTGCAAAATGTAATAAATATCTATATTTATTTATTTTCAAGATTATACGGCTCTGGCTCAATTTGAGCTCAAAGTACTGTTGATGAGTTTCTTTGGTCTTTTAAACTACTGCCACTGACATTTAACAACATCCTAATCACTCAATATGAAAATAAATAGGCCTATCATATTGGCTCGCCAAACCTATGTCTACCTCTTTTGGGAAATACAGAAACATTATCTTAATAATTTAAATGTGCAGAGACTACAGTGGCAACTGTGATTAATAAATGAATATAATTTTGGAAGAAGAAACGAGGACAAAAACAGATGAGTGTAACAAGCCAATGTTTGAGCGAGGTAAAAGCTTTGTTTTGCAGCAAATGTTTTCATGGAGGAGGGGTTGAAGGGGGGGGGAATCAAACTGATATTTAGCCCCTACTGGCTTTTTTTCCTCCTGCTTTTGTTTTATGCAGGGCTCTTTTTACCACATGGTAGTGACAGATTGTTTGAGCTGAAAGGAAAAGCCATTCGAAGCTAATTAAGCAGCCATTCCAGGCTCTATTCGCAGGCAGGAGGGAGAGTAGCACAGGCATTTGTCAGCGCCGGACCCAACGTGGGTTTAATTGACAACCACTGCTCCTGACTGACAGCTTTTCCAGCGCCCAGCCAATCACGAGCCGCTCCGAGAGACAGCAGGCACACCATTGGTTGAGACCATTTGAAGAGACGGGAGAGGGGACCCACGTGGGGGCGAGCATAGTGAGCAACACTTGATAGGCTGATCTCCTCACGCGCAGACGTGTTGTAGCCCACCTAGTGCTGCTGATAGGAAAGCTTGTAGATGCTTGAGGTCTCGTTAGAAATAGGTCGATCAATTCAAGTCACTCAGAGGACACTCTGCCGTAGATTAAGCGGTATTCACATCTTCTGAACACTTCGGGTCTTGAATGAATTTCTACGACCTCCTGTTATTCTTGGAATAGTAACAGAGCTCATTTCTTTTTCTTGGCATCCCTACATCTCCCTGAATTTAGAGCAGAAAGTATGAATTTTCTGTTTTAAACCCAAAACTTTCAGTCTTAGTTTGCGTACATGCAACTCTAACTTCTCACACATAGAGCGCATAATAAATATACAGCCAAATGCTTTGTGCACACTATAAATTATGTATTCGGTCACTGCGGTTTTTCACCTGTTTACACCCGCAAAGTGTGCTTGTTTCTCCCAAATTTTAAAGATAACACTCCCACATTTACTCTCATAATGTGAAACGCAGAGCCACCAGCTGCAACTCGCGGATATATAAATTATTGCCTTTGTTTTGAACAAGCTGTTGAACGCACTGAATGTCACTTCAAATCCAAAATGGCGAACATGTGAGGTCACATTTTTTACAGCCCAATCAGAAGGCTGGGTTCCTTGGTACCCCCACGTGGGGACACTGTGCTGCGATTGGTCAACGTTGCTAAACTCCTTCGAAGAATCTGATTGGTCAGAACAGGGCCCTCTCTCGGCAGTCGGGTCCTCGTGTCAGTGCACAGTCTGTGTGTGGTACAGCGCGCGGCGGAGGGACTGGGTATAGTGGTGTATTTCACAACGGCCGACATTTTCAATAAGATTTAACCCGGTTATTCGCCATAAAATAATCTTGGACTTACTTGAAGATTCGTGTTACCACCACTGGATCTAATAGCGGCTTTCTTTGAAGTTGTGACTGCCCAACAATTCGCCTCAATTGAGGGGTTTCCAGAGTCCGACCGGCTGGAGAGACGCTCTCCGCCTCGGGATCACCGGGGTTTTAAAGGACTCTCAAGAGGGAGAAAAAGAAGTGGAGAGAAAAAGAATCGACGACGGACATTTTCCGCACGTATCATTTTATGTTGACGGATACAAGTCAAGGATATAACGCGTTGTGTCTGGATACTATACAGTGTTACCTGTGCAGAGGAGAGAGGAGGACTCAGTCCAGACAAAGGTAAAAAGGGCGACATGAAGAGAGCCGCTAACAAGACGGGTGGTGTTGGTGGTGGTGGTGGTGGTGGTGGTGTGGCTTTATGGCAGCCGACTTTGAAAGCAGCAGCAGCAGCTCCTTGTTTTCTGATCTTCCCGGACCACCAAAAACAAGCTGCTCAGTGTGTTCTTGTTCCCTTTGTTGGAAGACAACTCGTTACATTTACGAGAAAACAAAGCTTCATGTCGTTGAGGGCGTGTGATTCAAAGTATCAACTTTGGGATTTATTTGATTCTATACGGATCAAATACATTGTTGCTGGCTCTCTTGTTTTTTTCTGCTTTATAATGCAAATCGAGGTTTTAGATTGAGATTTTTTACAAAAAATCTGAAACATTTGTAAAGAAAAATGTCAAAAATGTGTGCTCAAACTACTTTATTCTTATTTTGTGAAGTAGCAGATAATAGTGAAGTCCGTTTAAATTCATAACGCTTTTAATATCCTGTCGGTTTACTGTTGAGATGTCTGCCGCTAAAGTGATTCAGATCCTCAGCTTTTGCCCTTTCTCTGTTTGTTTAGATTCAAAGGAAAGGCAGGCGAGGTGATACATCCAGTGGTCGGGGTCTGAGTGTGCTCCTCGCAGCCGAGAGCAGGGCTTTGTCCGCCGCCATCCTGCGCGCACAGGGGAGGGGGCGGCGGTGATCTACTGCACCTTCACTGGGATTACGGATATAGAGAAAACAAACCAAATTCCCTTGTGTAAAGGACGACATGTATCCACAAGGCCGGCATCCGGTAAGTAGCTGTCTATGTCACTATTTGTAAATTGATGCAAATACACCGCCCTTCAAAGTAGCCTAATTAGCTCTTCAGAGTAGAGCTGCTGATCCACACCTTACTATTTATGGTCTGTACTCCTGCTGCTGAGACGGCTCACTCTGCAGGAGAGAAAGTGGTAGTCTGTGTTTATTTGCAAAAAAAGATCAGAGCTTTTTGTTGAATGCAGATCAACACCTCCTACTGTAGGATCACATTTCTACAAGTAGTTAGTTATCTGCATATTTTAAAAGATACATGTGCAGGAATACAAAAGCTTTAAGTATGCTTTTTTAAAATTCCTTCCTATGAATACTCTTAGTCATGTAACATTACTTTGTGAATGGATATAGCGACCTGCCTCTTGACACTGAACATGATAAGTGAAGGCAGCTCTTTTCTCCTGCAGTCAGGGCTCAGGGGAAATGTGAAGAGAAACAATCAGGAGACAATCTAACACACACACAGTTTACCTCCAAAGTAGAGGCTGTATGCCATAAGGAACTATCATCTGCACTGTGATGGCGTCACTTGCTTACATGTGGTATCTCTAACCTTGCCTTTTTTTTAAGGCACCTCACCAGCCAGGGCAGCCTGGCTTCAAGTTTACAGTGGCAGAGTCCTGCGACAGGATCAAAGACGAGTTTCAGTTCCTGCAGGCGCAGTACCACAGGTAATGATCAGCCTTCTGTAAACAGCATGAGCTTCCTGGAAAGAATAGGAAGAGGAAGCTGCTTTTGTTTTCCTCAATTTTTACAGCTTCACACAACACATCTACTCTTTAACACTCATAAATAAACCTGACATGTTTTTTTTTTTTGCATGGATGTACAAGTCCTTTAAGCGTAAGTGTTAAACATATATTAAGCTTAACATAAAGTATACTTTCTCTCTGTTCTCTTTCAAAAGTCTCAAAGTGGAGTACGACAAACTGGCCAATGAAAAGACAGAGATGCAGCGTCACTACGTCATGGTAAGAGCAGTCATTGTGAAGCTGTGAACCTGATTTAAAACCGTACCCTCCCTTTAGCCTCAGGTGAACAGTCACAGGTGGTGTTTTGCAAAGGCCATGTTAGCATTTCTCCCTGCGTGGTATTGTTGAGTCACGCCTGTGTTTTCATTGGGTAAGAAGGTGTAGGGTGGGGGTGTGTGGAGGAGGGGGTTGAAGATCTAGCAGGGGTCAGATGTCCAACTATTGATTGTAGGGTGTGACGACCCCCCTCTATGGCTCTGGGGTCTTCTTTATGACCCCCATCACCCCTCCCTAACACACCCAACACGACCCACTGGGGGTTAATGACTAGTCTGTCTGCTCTGTGCGTGAATCAGAGGGTTTCCTGCATGTTTTATTTCTTAACTTCCCCAGGGTGAACCCCGGGGTCATTCGAGCACTTTGACACACCTAGGGGCTTCACAGTGGGATTTTCTCCAACAATAAAAATAGCTGACCGGCTACAGGGCCAGGTGTTATCGCTTAACTAAACATCACAGTGCTGAGAAGGTTCTTTTGTGACTGATGTTGGTGCATCTCCTTTGTTCATATATACGGATTGCACATCCCTACATTAACAATATTTATGCCTACTGCAATTTATAACTTATTATCAACTGAACTGACTTGTATCACATAAGAAATTAAATGCAACACAGACTCTTGGCTCAGTTATTTGGACACTATTTAGATAAAGAGGTGATGTGATTTTATATTATCTTGTTAAATTGATTCGTGAACCCAAAATAAATAAACCAGCACCTGACTTAGTGCCTTAACATATGTTTCAGCCTTTTTCACAAGAAAGTATAAAACATTAATTTGTCCCTGCATAGTTAATGAATGAATTAGCTACTCTTCTTTATCTGTCATGGCAAAAACACTGAATACCTTTCAGTTTTGTTCAGAGAAAACAAAACATTTGTACCCTTGTACGTTCTGATATACATTTTTCTTTATTATTCCACACATTATAAAGTAATTCGTTAAGAATAAAGGAAACACCAGCTAGTGAATTAATAATCTTAGTGTCAGATGCAGCCTCAATAAACTGACAAGTTACATGAAAAGCCTGTAATTTCTTGTACGGAACATCTATACAGCCCCACCACTAATTCAAAATCTAGTAAAGTGAGTGTTGTGAATGTAAAGCACTTTTTACTCCCCTTTAACCTTTTCTTGAGAGAAATCAGATAAATGCTTTGCATCTTTAAAGATCAATGAAAGGGCCACATGCAAAACTCCTCCACTTCTGCAATTAACACACATTCAGTTCAGAGCTTCCTGATGATCAAACAGAGACAAAGAAATCTGTGCCTCTGCAAAGAAAAGCCAACACAAAGGTTCTTTCTCATACAGGAAAAGCTGCATTGTGAGCATGGAAAGAAAGAACAATCTTTATCTAAGACGTGATGTAACTCAGACCCCGCTGTAAGTTTGTGTATGTGTGAGCTTATCTTGTTTGTACATGAAAGGACTGAATTAAACCAAACGCAGCAGTACGTTTGTTAAATATTATTTTCCCTGTGAGGGACCAGAAGGTGGTGGGAGTAGTTATAATAAATGGAAGCTGTTAGCTGTGTGTTTGATAAACAAGACAGACAAACTACTCGGCTTTAGTTTGTTTCTGTTGGTGGGCTCACAAGCTTTTTGGCAATCACCAGCAGATAATGTTGCTTTCAATAATAGTATTGGCTCTCTGCTGGGCTTGTGAAGCCATAGACAGTGTTTGTAGCACAGAAACTGGCAGTGTGTGGTAGAAGTAATGAGGACAGTAGCCAGTTGACTGTCGACTGTGGTTCCTCAAGAACATGAAGTTGTCACCCTCTCTGGTTCATGTCAGTGTTTGCTTTGACGGCTCACCTCTGTGCGTGCTGCAGAAAGTATTCAGCCTGTCTCTTCTGTAGTTTGGGTTCTGATAAAACTGATAAAGATGGATCACCGGGGATTCTACTTATTTGTTCACAATTGAGAAAGTTCATGCAGTAAATGATAACATATTCCACAATGGGATCACGTCTGCCTCTAATTACTGATTTAATTTGAAGTGCAATATTGAGAAGTCTTCTTATGTAACCGTGTTTTCTCTTCATCTCTTCCACAGTACTACGAGATGTCCTATGGGCTCAACATTGAGATGCACAAACAGGTATGTAGCCATATCAGAGAATGTGTGTGTACAGCCAAAACACTGCTGTATTTTCTTCCCTTGTGATTGAGGAATATAAACACACCTACACACATACCTGACCTCACCGTCTACCCTCATCCTTAAATGGCTTTAGGAGGCGAACACATACTGGCTTTCTTTAGTGAAAACGCTGACAGGCTCAACAACACAGAGGCACGCTGCCTGATGGGGATGGTTTGATAAGATTAAAGTAAAGTATTTGGCAGACAGTCTGAGAGGATGTGTTTTTGTGTGGTTTGACCATCTGTGTGTGTGTGTGTGTGTGTGTGTGTGTGTGTGTGTGTGTGTGTGTGTGTGTGTGTGTGTGTGTGTGTGTGTGTGTGTGTGTGTGTGTGTGTGTGTGTGTGTGTGTGTGTGTGTGTGTGTGTGTGTGTGTGTGTGTGTGTGTGTGTGTGTGTGTGTGTGTGTGCGCGCGCACGCGCGCGCACTATTCTGTGTCTGCCTCCCCAGTGCCAGCCGGGCTAAAAGCTCATTAGTTCAGCTGCCACCCAGCATTGGGCATCATGCTGCAGTGGAAAGACTTCCACAGATGAATGGCGCAAAAATATCTGCAGTTTCCTCTACACCACCCAAGGAGCCAATTCAGTACACTGGAGGCACAAGGGGAAGGGGGTAGCTGGGGGTAGATATGTTAAAATCATCTTTGCAGTAGAGACAGTGGCAGGGTTTCACATCCTGCTCTTTTTTTGTTATGCATCTGGCTAGTAACGCCTATAACGTCCAGAGTTTTGGAGGCAGGTGAGTCTATCCCTCAACCTAAATACTTCAGTAGGTCTATTGGCTGCACACTGATGAAGTGTCCCAGAGCAAGGCACTGAAAGCTTAGGAGATCTGGCAGAGAATGTGACAGCTGGGATGTGATAACCCTCTGGATGACAGCAAGAGCTCCCTTCACTGAACTTGTTTTTGTGTTTTGTTGGCGTCTCGTTGCTTGCTAAGTTAATGCCTTCCGACATCCTGGTGCAAAAGTGTTCCCACTGCATGTTAGCCATTTGTGCCAATGTGTGTTTCTTCTTGCAGAAACAGTATTGCCCATAGATAGAAAAACAAACTTTGAGTTTTGATAAGTCATAAACACGAAACAAAGCCAAACATGACCTGGGTACAGCCCCTTCAACATGAAGAACTGAGCTTTTCAATGTTTGTATTTTGTTGTTGTTGATAGAAGATCTTAGTTGTCTGAAAATAACACGTTTTATTGGGATGTTATTTTGACGTTAAAAGTTCAGTTTGATCGTTTTCAGTAAAAAGCTGATCACAGGCTGAGGTTTGTAGAAGAACATGTAGTAATTCCATAACTGAATTATTTGTAGTTTAGATTTTTTAATTTCCTTGAAGATGCCTACATTTCAGCTTCTGAAACTTTTGGACATGTCCCCAGAATGAGACATGTGCACACACTGTGACGGCTGTAATAGGCTGGTTGACTTTTGCTGTTGTTCTGACAAGATTAAAGTCTTCACTGTAAGAAATCAGCCCTTTTGTAGGAGCCAGGTTCTTCTCATAGGGAGTACAGCAGAAGCACTCTCTGAAGCTAAAGACCCGACCCCGGGCCGTTTAGTCAGCTGTGTGACACCCACGTTTCCTTTTGTATCAACAGACATCAGCATAATGTTTTATTCAGTTCATTTAATAAGAGGAGAAAAGATTAATGTGATCTCAAAACGCCCCTGTTTTATCTTTCTACACTTACATTTCCATTTTTTCTGATTCTGTCTCACTTCCGTCTCACCTTTTACCTCCTCGATCCTCCTTTTTCAACTTCATTGTGGCCTCGTGTCTTTTTATTGCTCTCCCCTCCGCTGTTGGCCCCCACCGCCCCAGTGATGTGATGTGAATGATGGCCCCTGTGTCATTAGCTGTGTGATATGATGTATGAGGGCGGGGGAAGAAAGAGGGAGGTGGGGAGGAGGCTGCATGGCCCTCAGATCCAGAAGGTTAATGGCATCAGTGGGAGGGAGGCCCAGTTGGAACAGCGGCAGACTGCACAATTCATCAGCTTTAGACGATTTCGCCAGGCACGTGGTGTGTGTGTGTGTGTGTGTGTGTGTGTGTGTGTGTGTGTGTGTGTGTGTGTGTGTGTGTGTGTGTGTGTGTGTGTGTGTGTGTGTGTGTGTGTGTGTGTGTGTGTGTGTGTGTGTGTGTGTGTGTGAGAGGATCTGTGTGTGTGTGAGTGGATCTGTGTGTGCTAACTAGGTGTTTTCTGTTTATCAAGGAGCTCACTGCCTCACCCCTCCTCCCTGTTCTTGAGCGTTTTCTGTCAGGCACTTATCACTGACAATGAGGTTGAAGCGATGCAGGGGTTGGGGGTACGGAGCTGGTTGTTGTGGGTGGATGCTGGTGGCAGTGGACAAAGCAAAAGAGGAGGGAGGGGGGGTGGTTGGGGAGGAGACAGGATAGGAGTGAGAGACTTTGGGGTAAATGGGTTAATCGACTGGTCCTCTCCTGCGCATCTCCTTTGTTTATCAATAAGCCCGATGGAGTCGGCGGAGCACTCTGAATAATGCATGACTCCTGCCACCTCCCTCCCTCCCCCTCCTCTCCTCTCCCCCTCCTCGATCTCCCTCCCTGGTGAACGAGTGTTTGTGATGACATCAGCGAGAGGTAAACAGACAGCCCTTAGCGGTCCCTGTTATTGGTAGGAGGGGAGGGGGATGGATTATTGGATGCAGGCGGGCATATTACTCTGCCTGTGTAGAAGATTTATGCGTGTGAGGAAGAAGGCGTGATAAACCTACTTTGTGCTGTTATCGCTCCAAAGCTGGATTGAAAACCAGGGAAATGGGCACACACACATGCGCACACGCACACACACATATTAATAAATACTTGCATCCTATAAATGGTAATACCAGTTCTGTCTTTATACAAACACACACAACTTCCTGTTCCCTGCTGCTGCTGATCTGAATGGTTGCTAGCAGAGGGATGTGTGCAGTTGCTGGGGGGTAATTTGTTTTGACAGTGTCTCTTATGATGGCAGAGAGTGCAGGGTGGAGGTAATCACCCTCGCTTGCTGTCAATAAGTGATTTTAATTAGCGCAGCTCATTAGGCTGCCTCAGCAACATGCCCTGCTGACTTTGTGGTGTGGGCTGCTTTGTTTTTCTCTACCTCTCTTCCCTGTCGTGGTCCCTGTTTATCTCTTGTTAGCTTGTCTGCGTTTTGATTTCAGTTCTCTGTTTTGGTAAATTGAAAGCAAAAGGAACATACACAGATGTATGAAAAGAGTTCATGCTCTGTGAACTGCTGTTATAATGGCCTGATTATTTCTGTAATTCGTTTGTGATGTTTCAACACCAGCCTTCAATGCAGCCTGAAACGTGGTGTGTGTATGGCGAGTATTTTAATTAAGGCAGTCAAATGTTGATATTTCTAATAGCCACTAATTGCTAAATTTCCATAGTTAATCGTAATGAATCGCTTTTTCAATTGCATTTTGAAAATTCCATTAGTTTGCATTCCAAATCCGTTTGTAAGTCCATATAACAATGTAAAGCAATTTTAAATAATGTCTTGATTTGAGATTTGAACGAATGCAATCACTTTACATTTAGCATGCACTGTAGTCAGCTTTGATTTAGTGTCATCAACAGGTCTGTGGTAATTTACACTCATCACATAGACGCTGACATCAGTCTGATTACCTTCTACTGTATGCGTAGCTCGTAGGTGGCCGTTGAAGCTCAGAGTACTTTGGTAATACTTTATTCAGTGCATTTACTTTTGACCCGTTAACTGAGCCGTTTGGAGTTTTTAAAGTGAAATGTGCCGTTCAAAAGCGCACTGGTGTTATTTTCCATCAAGACAGCAGCAGGAAGCAAGAAGACGCTGGGGTGGCTCAACTGCAGAGTGCTGAAAGGGATAAACTAGCATGCCATTAAAAAACATGATGCGTTTATTTGGATCTTAATTGCATAGCAGTTAATGCATCAATGCAGACAGCCCTCAATCCATTCATGCACTGATCCAAAACAAAAACCTAATGGCTTTAAAAACCAATTGCTTTCAGGTGATAATTGTGACACAATGATGAAACAACAACCGTGTAATGGTGGCAGAGAGCGTACTGTTTGTCAAGGCTAGCCAAATGTAAGCAGTCAGTGTTTTTTCCTGATATCATTTTAATCCTGCTTTTATCTGAGGGCTGTTGTCATTGGTCAATTCTCACTTCTAGGTATCAGAATCTGTTTTGGGGAGACTTTTTTTTTACTCTTAACATTTGTAATTTTGTGAATCAGTTTCCTCACTTGTTGAATGAAACGGAGCAAACAGAGAAAGTTGGGGGGTCATGTCCGTTTCCTAGATGGAGGGAGAGGGTGAGAGGAGCAGAGGGAGGGAGGGAGGAATAGAGAGGGAGCTTGTATAAATGAATAATTTATGGAGGATTCCTGGAATTGTTTGCCAAGGTGATGATGGCCGACCTGTCTCTAAGCCAAAACAAACTGACTACGAGAACACACACACACACACACACACACACACACGCACACGCACACGCACACACACACACATTGACACACACACGCACACACACTGACACACACATCCACTCTTCAGAGGGGGGTTGACAAGGTTAGTGGAGGCTGTGAGACATGCTGGAGTTTGATAGCTGGGCCTACAAGGGCTGCTAGAAACAGTGTAACACAATTATTGTCTCTGTGTTTGTGTGTACTCTGGGCAGCTGATGACAGTTTTGTGTGTCAGTGTTGATGTGGTTAAAAGGGAAAAACCTGCTTTGTGCCTTTGTGTACATATAAACTTGATAGTTCACAATGAAAGATATAAAATATTGTTTACATGACGGTTTGAGTCGGAAAACAGCTCGCCTCTGTATGCTCCCCTGCAGAAAAAGGATGTCACTACAGTTTTGAGTGTATGAGCTCAAAATAGAAAGACATGCACACGCAAAATATTCCTCATGCATTTGTAATGAACAAGATACCTCTAAGTGCCTCTTTCTTCCTCTGCTCTGGCTGAGAAGATAATTCCCAAACAGCCCATCTCTGCTCCCCCTCCCTCTGTCATATGCCACTTGTTTTCCTCGCCAATTGAATCCTCGTCAGAGTCTCTGCTCTCTACTTGGGGGCTAATGCCTGCAGCGACACAGCCAAATGGCTTTCAACGCACCATTGACAGAGGGATGCAATGGAGAGAGGGCCTCTCCAAGCTGTGGTGCTACTAGACAACCCTGAGTACCTGTAATTGTGGAGCTGCAGTGAAAAGCTTCTGCCGGCTCAAAGGCTTCTGTTTTCAGTGGCTTTAAGTGACAATAAACTCTTTCCAGTGCCTATTTCTGCAGCTAAAAGCACTGTGGAAAATAGAGCCTCCATAGTAAAGTGGGAGTCATTTAAGAGCGCTGCGAGTCATTGGATGTGATGTGCTGTGAGTATTTTTTCTCTTTGGAACGACAGTGAAAAAGTCGTGTAAATAAGCAGTGTACCCATTTGAACTGTCTGAACATGTCTTGACAGAGCAGCAGAGGGACTACTCTGAAAAGATGTAGTTAATGAAGGTAGCAATTACATTTCTCAGCCTGATGTGAAAGTCATGTTTGCCCTCACATAACCTTAATGGAATTGAACATATGATGGGTAATTTATGAATTGAGTCAAAATGAAAACAAAACATTTCGACAAAGGAAGTCTGCTCCTTTGTTTTATTTCCGGGCTCTGGAAAATATGTTAACTGAAATGTCAGAGGAAGCCGACTGAGGGGGAATAATTAACTTTAGCTCAGCTCTGCATGATACAAGCTGCAAAAGCACCTGATGCTGAAACTCACCTGTCAGAATGAGAGACACACCTGTGTGTTTTAACATACCAGTAAAACAATTCAACACAATAAACCGAGTGCTCCTGAATTCCATGGATGTGTTTTGGCCTCACACGGTGCTCTGGAGCAGTGATTTGCTCTGAACAAATGGATGCCTTTTTGGTGAGTCGGTTTGTGGTGACGGTTTGTGATGCTGTTGCTCTAATAGCAGAGTGTATCAGCACACCGCTGTGTCCTACAAGCCCCATGTTGCTCCCCTCGCAGCCATTTCCAGAGAAGTGGTGTGATACTGAAACACTCTAATCCTTCTGTGTGTCATTGTATCCAGCCCCCGCTAATGATGATGCTTTATGAGTCTCCACAGAGCTCCCTACTTCTCTTTCTCTCAGCCCCCCCCACTAGTGCGACCCCCTCCCCACCTCCCCGCTCCCAGTTATCCCTCATTAATTTCCCGTGCCGATCAGATCGACAGGCCGAAAATTCAATTTAATGACCTGCCTCTTTGCTGCGCCTAATATGATTTTACAGGCTGTTCTGGTCAGGGCCCCAGCCCAATTTACATAACGATCAGCCGTGCCAGATAGCGTTGCCCCAGCAACAGAAGAGGGGGAAGATGAGACAGGAGAAGGAGGAAAGAGGGAGGGCACAGAGAAGAGGAGTGGAGATTAGCAGGGAGGGGTGTGAAGAAGCATTTGGATAAGGAGGAGGGAGAGGGAGAAGGCTGAACGAAGAGAGAATGCACAGTGTGTCTGAGGTCAGACGGGGGTTGTGAGATAATTCCTGACAGGCCAGCAAAGGTCCATCCCCCTCCTCCTCTTCCTTCTCTTCCTGTCTCCCCTCCACTAAAAAGAAAAGAATGACACAGAGGGCTGAGCAATAGGCTACCGGCACCTCATGTCCCCTTTTTCCACTCTGTCTCCTCCCTCCTTCTTTCACAGTCAAAACAGGTTAAAGGAGAAAATGAGAGGAATGCAGCGGCGTGCAAAAATGGCGGGAGGGACCCCCCCCCCCCCCCCCACCACCACACACACACACACACACACACACACACACACGCACACGCGCACACACACACACCCACACCCACCCACACCTGCTGGGCCTCCACCCCTAATCTCTCAGAATCAATTAGTTCACCTCCCCTGGTTCAGTCAAACTACATTACCTTTGTGTCAAATCCCAGCGTTTCAGTTCACCATTTACCCCCCCACACTCACACGCTCCACCTTTCCTCCTTTATTCTGTCTCTACTTTTGTGATTCTGTCCTCCTCCTGCTTCTCTCTCTGTCGAAAATACAGACTTTAAAAAAGGAAATGGGTTTGGGCCAAATGTCTTGGGACATTGAAGTACGGCAGGCAGACAGCACAGCAGATCCATTTGTCTGAATGCAGCGTTGTAAAGTGCTCTGTGTTGGTGAAGCTCTGCAGTATCATCTTACTGTCCCTGCTAATATTCCAGGGTCGATACAGAGATGCTCCTGATAGATATGGCCAGAGAGTTAACCTGCCTGCCTCAGTGTGCCCCACCCCTCTCTCTATGGGCTGTAATTATGAAGTATGGACCTCATTATGGTCTCTACAGCCAGATGGTATTAGCATATTTCAACCTGCTAATGAAATAAGGTCTGTGTGTAATGGAGGCAGGAGAGGGAGGTACATTTGTTTAAAGGCCGTCCCAATTTAGTTAAGAAATACTCGATCTGTCCTGAAGGACGCTGCAAACATTTGCCCCTGTATTTTAGTGGTAGTTTAGCTGCTTCATTAATGTAGCCTGTGACAAGCTGTACACTGACACACAATGAGTCTAATATTTCCTCTTTCTTCTCCCACAGACTGAGATTGCCAAACGTCTCAATGCAATTCTGGCCCAGATCATGCCGTTCTTGTCACAAGAGGTGAGTGTCACTACAGATACAGTTGTTGTTTTTTCAACTACTTATTTCATTCATCATGTTCAGTGACTTTACAAGTGTGTCACTAAAGGCCCTGATACTAGGGCGTATTAGAATGACAAAGCATTTTATCTTAGTACATGACGTGTACATTTTAATGATGTAAATGAAATGCTGTAATTGCTGTTGATAATGACATTAGGCTGAGGCGGCCACCTTGTAGTTTCACATGCAGGAAAAACCTGGCACCAGATCTTGTCACACCTAGAAATTCCATTGAACCACATAGACAAAGTAATTACCAAACACTAGAAATAACAGTCCTGCAGAACCTGCATGCTTCCCCAAAAACAAAGCATACACCGTAGAGAGTAAATACAGAGGGAACTCTTGAAGGGACCTGCTTATGTCTGTCTATAATAGGCGGTCCCAATGTGGTGACACAAGCTTTTATTCTTTGTTATTTTTCAAATCATAGAAATAACAAACAGAAACCTGGTGGAAACACTCGGGGATTATATCTTCATGTTGATATTTTCTACAGTGATTGATTCATTAATGTTAATCAGCCCTTGCTCCTTATATATATATAAGAGTAGTTATGTATAGAATTGCTTTTGTTGGATTGACTTTGAGTAGGGTGAGATGACTTTGCTGCATTATGGTGCATATTTTCTCCTCTCAGTTTGAGGGCCAATTTGTAGACTTGTGCAGGTAAACATTCAGGCCCTGCAGGAGAATCTTGTTTTTCTTTTTCTCTGTATTTTGTAAATTATTCTTTCCCATCAGGAATCTAATCTCTGTGTTTCTGTGTCCTGCAGCACCAACAGCAGGTGGCTCAGGCTGTTGAACGGGCCAAGCAGGTGACAATGACCGAGCTAAATGCTATCATCGGGGTACGTGGACTTCCCAATCTGCCTCTCACTGTGTGTATACCCCCTTTTCTTCCTTCATTTGACCTCAAGTCAGGGGCAGAACAGCACATATAGAGGAGAACCAGCACACCTGTACAGACACTTTGGCTTTTTAACCATGCCCACACTTAGCTTACGGGTTTCGCCTTTATCAGCTTCAGTCTGTGTTGCACGTCAAGGATAACCTTGAAAAAGGCTTTAGATTCAGGAGGAACATTGGGGTGAAAAGGGAGTAAGACATGCTCCTTGTCTGACTCTGCCACACTTCTCTCTGAGGCATTTAACCTTCACCCTGTTCAGAATGAATACAAACTATGAACTCTGTGTCCTCCTCTCTTGTGCTGTCTTGCCCTTCTCTGTAGTGGTTTGATTATGTTTTTATTTGAGTTCACAATGTTTGCAATGTGCTGTCAATACTGTGTTCACTGTTGTAATTTCACTGATTGTTGGTTAACCGTGACCTGTCAGCACTCAGTGTGTAGGTCTTAGCAGCAGCCCGGCTCTGATTTTCTCGTCTCAGACGGAGTCAAAGAACATCTGATAGAAAGTAACACAGTCCAGGCTGAGATCAGATCATGGTGTTTCTCAGGTTTCACTTTGGCTGCACTTTAATTAGATAAAAGGTTCCAGCCAACAGACTTAGCCCTACCTCTGACCCAGTAACAGGAGGATTTAAGAGCAGTAAAGTTTGGACAAGCAGTGTGACTGCGGCAGAGATTACAGCAGTAAAGAGGGAGCAGGTACTGAACATTTGTAAGCAGCAGAGGAGAAAGGATTTCAGCTGCATTCAAGCACTTTTTTTCATAATAGTAAAAACAGGAAAAACTCAAAATCTTCTGAGTCAGCATACATACGTTCACCTTACAACAAGCCTGATAAGCTACTGCTCTGCTTGGTCAGCAACACGTCATTTCGTTTCATTGATTGTGCTGTCAGTTAATCAGTTACTCAGGTCATAAAATGTCTAAAAAAAGCCTATCACATTTCCCCAAAGCCATAAGTTCTGTCTTCACGTTTCCTTTTATTCTCTGACCAATAATCACTGGATCAGTCCAGTTTCTGTCACTGTAGACACATTTCTGCTTCAACTGATACTTTATCTGTAGCTGATTGTTGTGTGGTTGCTGCCTGGTGTGCTATATCTGTTTATGTTTCACTAAGTTGCACAAACCCGTGTTTTTGGGGACACTAAGTACATCTAGTTCTAATCCCAGATCTAATCCCAAAACTGTGTGAAATTTAAATAAAACATAAGAATTATTGCCTTGAAGTTTACTTAAAAGATTTATCTTTAATAGTAAATGTGTGATGTTTCATTATGTTATTAATATTTCCAGCTTTAGTGGAGCTTTAATATTCTACTTTAAAGTACAACTATTGATAAATAAACTCTTAAGAAGATCAATTTGACACAATTAATCATCAGTGATGATATTGGATTTAATTGGCTGTTAACTTCAGGTGTTTACTGGGCAGTTTGTGTTTGTGAAGTTTTTTGTAGTCTGTTAAGCTTAAATTTAATGTGATGGTTGTAAATGTGATTCCTCCTGAAGCTTGTTATCAGAGCAGTTTCAATGTGTGTAATAAGAAAACATGATGAAAATTGTTTACCCAAGCATGACCTGTGATCCTCAGTAGGTTTTTCAGTGAGTTACAGAGAACACATTGAAAACAGTAATAGACCTTTTAAAGGAGCCACAGCCCTAAACACACTAAACCCTCTCTAGCCTAATGTATCTTTTAGTGTTTTTCCCTTTCATCTGGTTTGATTTAACTCCTACGGGCAGAGCTGCTTCTCATCTTGGACCCAGATGGATAACTGGCCATTTTGATTAGCCCTCTGAAGCAGAGGTTTGTCATAGGTTAGCTATTCTCCGTGGTTCGGGGTCAAGTCTAATGAGAGGCAACTATCGAAATTCGATTAGAGTAAATGAGCCAGGAGCACAACCCGCAGTTTTCAAGGTAATTACTTCCTATTTCCTCTTTCTTTTTATTCCCCTAACCAGCTCAATGAGACTGTCCACAGTGACCCTGCCTTCATTAAGGGTGGGCAGGGCCAAGCAGAACACACACACACACACACACACACACACACACACACACACACACACACACACACACACACACACAGACACAGACACACAGGAAAACAGGCTTTAATCATAGTGGCAAAGACCTGGCAGGTGATCAATCTTCATGTCCTCTCAGTGTGAGTGAGGCAGTGCGGCTGTGGTGTCATTAAAGTCTCAGAGATATTCACAGAGCATCAGACTCTGGCAGCTTCATTCAGCAGATAGATCAGAAGACAGATTTGAGTCTAGACAACTACACACACGCACACACATACTCACACACACTGGACTGTGTTTCGATATGGGATAAAGTTGACTCAGTATATTAAAGTCCCTGACTGCCTCACAGTCTCTTCCTGAGGTGAGGTGACTGAGGAAAAGTACCAATGATCAGTTTAGACTTCAGGGACAGGAAGATCTGGATTTAGACCATTTAATATGGAAGTAGACCATTTCCAGGAACAAATCTTCAAACTTGAGATTGGGCTGACGTCAATTAAAAAAAAAGACGGATCATTGTTTGCTTGTGTGTTTGTGTTGATTTGTTTCATGTACTCTTTTAATTGTACTCTCAATGCGATTGTAAAGGAGGGCATGCCTTCAATGACTCCTTGAGATTAAATAAAGGTGGAATGACTTGAATGAAAAAAGATATCTGCATATGAATGTAGAAGTTACAGAAGAGGGAAACACTTTGGGTCTCAGATGTATTCTGGTGTGCTCTTTTTCTAGTCAGAGGAATAAGGACTGATCATGTTTTGAAGATGAATATATTCTCAGAGTCCATCAGTTAATGCAAAGGTGGAGCTTTTTCAAAGTCTCTTTAAAAAGATATACACACCTGTCTGCAGATTTCAGCCCACCAGTAAACACTGTTCTAAACTCCCTCTTCATCCTCTTAAAGAGGAAGTCTTTGCCTTTTTATTAGATATTTAAATATCTGCTGGCTGCCCTGGAGGTCCAAATTACTAACAGATACCTCAAGAAGCCAATCATGAGAGGATGGTTGATCTGATTTTAGATCAATCACACACTTCTCTTAATCAATAAGATCTTGTAAATTCTTTATGAAGCACGGAGCGAAAAAAAGAATTAGAAACAGGGAAGAATTACACTCTACCTTCTAGTGTGAGCTGATTTTGACGAAGCAAGCTCATAAAGGCACCACTTTGGACAATGGGAAAATATTTAGGCTTTCTTTAAGATGTGTGATATTTGAAATGTAACTGATTAAGACAAAATAATGAATATAACGATCTTTTTCAAAGATATGTCTTATTTCATTCCGATATGTGCCAAAAGTTCTGAGATGGGTGATGCATTCAAAAGAATCTTTTAGTTTCCACTAAATCAACAATTAAGTGAAGCTGTCTGCTGGAAATGTTCAAACCTTTAAAGAGGGTCCAGGACCAGAGAAACCTGTAAACAGTAACACATGGTTTCCATAACATTAAACATAAGACAACATGAGTTACCTGCAACCGAAGTGTGCTGAAGTGTTGGAGAGGCGACTGAAAAGCTAGCATAAAAATGCAAACAAGTGTCCTCGGTCCTACTGTCTGTTTTGCATAAGTTGCGACTGGAGGCGACGTATGATTGAGTTTGATTGAGTGTCAGAGGTGCTGTATCATTTCCATCCTCCTGCCCTCATTTCCATGATTCAACACAGGAAAAGATTGTACAGAGATAATGTTTAACGATTTGGTTACAGGCGCTGTGCTGCTTATCGCCAACCCTTATGTAAATGTTAATATATCAAGCACGCAGTGTAAACTTTATACTACCTATTTTTGTTGTTGACGTCATTTTGTATTTGATTACTTTAAAAGAAAACGTGTTTTACTACGCACGTGAACTAATTACAAAATGTTATATATGTCAGGTCTATGTTTCAGGGTCTGGGCTTTTCTTATAAAGTATTAGAGTTCAGAGCAGAGTATTGGTGTACATACCTTCATCTGCACGTTTTCTACAGGAGGTAGATGTAACCTCAATGACAGCAGTTATTGAGGTTTTAGTTTATAACACTGACCATTTCATTTTTATTTTGTTAAAAAAATAAAAAACTAGCAGGAGATAGCCAACTTGTATTGGAGGCAACAGTTAGTAAAAGCATCTTGTTAGTATTATAGTTTTATTAGTGCTAAAATAAAGTTGTAAATGGATTGGTCAAGTAACAGAAAACATGTCTCTGATGGACTGTTAAAGGTCACATGTTATAATAAATGATAAATAAACACAGCTGAATATCTTCAATCAATCAATCCATCTTTATTTATGGCACCAAATCACAACAAACATTATCTCAAGATGCTTTATAAACATAGCAGACCATACTCTGTTATATTATCAACAAAGATCCAACATCGGAACAGGGTAAGACTCCGTCTGATCTCATCTTAATCCACCATGAGTAGAGCACTTTGCAGCATTTAGAAAGTTACTGTGGTGACGACAAACTTCCATTAACAGGCAGCATCCTTGAGCAGAACCAGACTCATGTTAGACAGACATCTGCCTCGACTGAATGTGTTCCATCCTCATCATTAAAATATTCTGAAGCTAAATTTAGGATGCAACTTTTACGACTAATCTGTAGTTTTGTTTCTACTTTGCAATACAAGTATTGTGGAGTCCAAATTGGTGTTGAAATATCCCATAGTTCTCCCACTCTGCTACATCAAATAAAGAAACTGGTTGGGAGGATACAATTTCAAGCAGCGCCTCTAAGCCACAGAGAACATCAACCACCTTACCAGGAAAACTTAGGATGAGGTCGGCTTACAGCACAGAATAGCTCTTTATCATTTAAGTAAGGTGCTTCAGAATCCCCCTCTGCTCATCGGCTGCACGGTAACACAAATGTTGTCTTTGCTTTCTTTGACAAACAATGATTCAGAGAATTTGGATTGTTGATAAGACATTAATAGCCACTTAAAAGACAACTGTTTGAATTCCTGGAGATCTAAAGTCGGCTGATCCATTTATCATAGGTTACAACTTCAGTTTTCATTTTCCTCTCAATGCTTGTTTCATTTCTGGCTGAATCTCTTCTCTTCCTCTCTCCTTTGACCCAGCAGCAGCAGCCGCCTCATAGTGTCTACCCAGCCTTCATGGTCAGTGTGCAGGGGACTAAACAAACACAATCTGTTTTTCTTTTAAGTGTTTGCTGGCAGTTTGTTAACAGACGTGATGCTTCTTTCAGACTAGGCATGTCTTGGGTGTGTTTGTATATCTTGTTTGCATTGTGTCTTTTGTCTGCATTAATCAGGTGATGGAGATTTCAAAGTTTTTTGTTTATTAACCTCAGATACTTTCTCTGTTTCTACCACTGAAATCAATCCGATCTGTTTTTAGCGTCAGATGTAGTCTAATCTTTGTCGCGACAACTCAAGGAGCTATGATGAGCCACTGAAGCTGTTGTAAAGCACAGGATAAGTAGGTAATGTGGCGTTGACTGCCAGACTTATTAAGCCGGTCTGCCAGCTGGTTTGTGCCGGTGCTGTTGATGCGTGTTCCACCTGACAGTACTGTTCTGTAGGGAGCCAGCTTCGCCTAGTTAACTTTAATTGCCTGTTTCCTGTGGAAGTTGCCTGAGCTGCGGCGGCATTTACACATAATGAAAAAAGATAAGTGTGAAAGGAAGCCAGCTCTTTATCCATGAATATTGAATTGGAAGCAATTTATTTTCAGAATTTTCTCCCTCTTTCTCTCTTTCCCCTCCCTCCCCTCGTCTCTCCTCGCTCCTCTTCTCAGCCATAGCTCGTTAATGAGGCTTCTTGATAATGATCCCTGCACGCTTTTCCTCATTAGGCACACTCAATAGGGACGTCCCTGCCTCGGTCCCTCTCTCTCTGTCGTACTCTTGTTATTTTCTGATTCTGCCTCTCCCTCCTTTTTCTTCCTCTGGCTGCCCTTCCTCTCTTTCCGCCTGCGTCTCCTTTTTCACAACAGATAGGCTACTCTGCACACCAGTACAATATCGATTAACAATGCTGCTACTCGGTCGCTTATATCCATTGTGCAATTTCGGGTCCAGCTTCACATAATGAGCTGACTGAATAATGGCCAGCTGCTAAATAAACCTTTAAATGTGGTGAGCCACCAGATATACCCTGGTCCAGCTCATGTAATGAATGTATGGATGAGCTTATTGAAGTTCTATCCAGCTAGCAGAATAGCAATCATGTTTTTTTTCTGTTGCAGAGAGGCGGTTGATGGATGTGCTAAGTGTTATTTAACCTTGTTTTAAAGCACTTGCTTCCCTCTTGCCTGAGTGGCTATTTAACTCCTGTCTATCTACTCACTCCCTCCTCTCTGACGGCCTCACACACACAGACACAGACACACACACGTCCATGGCCTCTTGGGAGGTGTGTGTGTGTTCTCCATTGTGTCTGTACTTAACTGCATTCTGCTGAAGGAGTGGGTGTGCTTGCTTGGTTTTCCAGAGTGTTGAAAGGTTTTGAGGTTTTTGAGTGTAGACCTATTGATTTATGACTGTCCCAGCTATGATTGAAGCACAGCAGTTTGGAGGGAGAGAAAAACTGTCATTTCTGAGAATCAGAGGAGACCTGTTGTCAAGTTGAACACAGTTGTCACATAAAGATCTTGTAACATGGGGGAAAAGATGAGCAGTGAAAGCAGAGTTCGATTAAGTCAAGGTCAGAACATGTAAAGAGTATCAGGTCTGTAGATAGTATGTAAACCACGGGCATATCAGTTGCTCATTCATGTAGAAACCTAAAGTAACAAAGTAAGGAAGCTTCAGTCAATCCACACATCTGACTCTTTTATATTAATCATAAAGCATAAACATGATTGTGTACTTCTAACTTCTCAAGTGTTAATGTCCTGCTTTCTTTCTCCCTTATGACTGAAAATCAGACATGCACTTGTGTTTCATTATGTTGACCAATACCTCTTACTACTTCTTTGCTATTCTCAGACATAACTGAATACGTACTTGATTGATGAAGTATCAGTTAGTTGTAGCCTTGCTCTGAAGTTTTTCTAAAGTGAAGTATCAGTTTATATAGGTGCCTAATCAACAGTGCCAACTAGAACGTGTAAAGGTATCAAACTGTTATAATTGGTGCCTTATGATTGGTCAGCTCCACATGCTTAAGGCTGAGAGTGTGAGACAAAGTCATAAAAAACGCAATGAATGGAGATCAGTTTTCTTTCCTCCAGATGAAACTCACACCATACAACCAGAGATATGTACAGAATCTGTTTTTCCCCTCAGCCAGTAAGCGAGCTGGATCAGCATGTTGGCACTCTCTGTCAGTCTATTCTGCATAAACGGTTTGGCCTTGAACTAAATGGGCTCAAAGCCAGCTCTAATGCATGAGTGGAGTGTGGTCATCCATGGATTCTCTTCCCAGCCGACCCACTTGTCCTGTGTCTTGTCTCTGTGCGTTTATTTACAGCAGCAGCAGCTCCAGGCTCAGCACCTCTCTCACGCGGGCCACGGCCCCCCAGTCCAGCTCCCCCCACACCCGTCAGGCCTGCAGCCGCCCGGCCTCCCCCCTGTGACTGGTGCCGGCGCCGGCCTGCTGGCTCTGGGTGCTCTTGGCAGCCAGGCCCACCTGCCTGTAAAAGACGAGAAGAACCACCACGACCTGGAGCACAGAGGTGAGGAGCACAGCCTGACACACACTCACTGCCCGCAGCGTTTCACTGCTGATGGGGGACTGTTTCTCCTTAGAACCTGTTCTACCAGCCAGATGCATTTATCATCGAAACAAGCCTCTGTGTGTTTCTACATGTCAGTGTTTACGTAATGAATCACTGAAGGACTTGACCAAACATTCGTACAGATGTTGGTTTAAAATATATCAAGAAGCAGACATAATGTTGATGTAGATAAGTCATACATCCTCTGAGCTGTTTTTGTTACAACATTAAGTTTCACAGTCTAATACGTTAACCCCTATAAAGGATTCATTGGCTGTAACTAGTGGTCTTGTATTTGCTGGTAAACCCTTCACTGATGCTTTATTGATCAGTTATCAGGCATTAACAACAGCCATGTAGCTACTCTTGGGTTAGAGTTGATAGAGCTGACGTCTTTCTCATTCTGCAAAATTTGAAACAAAGGCTGCTGTTCTAAATGTAAATAATGAATTAATTTATAGTGGATAATAAACTCTCTGATCTGCAGCAACAAGTTCTCACAGTTAATTAGAAAGCGACAAGACTCGTTGTGACCCTTCATTTATTACTAAGTACAATCATTTTGAGTCATTTGTATTTCTAAGTGTTGGGTAACCAATAAAGGGTTTTTCTAAATGTTAATATTAATGCCTCGTGTCAAGATGCCTGCCAACATCCTCCTAAACGTCAGGGGTCAAAAATCTACTACAGTTTACTTCATGAACCCGACATCTGAAAACAATTAGAAGATGTCTTATGGAGGGAAAAAGTACAAGCCCCAGTTTTCACAGTGTGTCAACATCAGGCTTGCTGTGTCCTCAGAAGCTGCTCTTATAACTGATTAATAAAGCATCCAGTTATGATTTATGAAGCTGTGACAAAGCTGTAAGTTATAACTGCTAAACCCTTTAACAAAAGGTGTCTAATGATATATTGTTACAGAACCTATACCTTTTATAAACCTGTGTATCTGCTAACTGAACAACAGTTTTCTGGTCTGAGTTCTGACTCTGGGTGACACCCATACTAATTTGTGTTTTGTCTTTCTCCCTCCTGGCCCCTCATCTTTTCACTCGCCTCTGGCCCTTCCTCTGAAAGAACGCGAGTCGAGCACGGTACGTTGACTTTCGTCTCCTCCGTCTCCTGTGTGTCTTGACTTTGCCGGTCTCTGGCTCACTGTGTTTGGTGATTAGGTGTACTTTACATAGTCTTAAGCTCCCTGTTCAAGAGAAATTCATGCTCTCTCTGTAAGAACACACACTTTTTTGTACTCGGGAGGTTGACTGAAATCAAATAATGAAGTCTGGCCAAATAAGCCGGTGCCATCTAATCCAGGTGGAAAATGACTCCAATCACTGGGCGAGGATTAGTAGTGAGCCAGCTCCTTTAATTTCAGCACAATTAAAAGCGACTTTGACTCTCCTTCTCTTCTTCCTTCATTACTTTGGAGGATTCACTGTTGCATGTGTCCAATACCTTCCTACTTTTCATCTCCTTTTATGTGCAGCTATCCCTCTTTCTGCATACATCTTTATTTTCTGTCCTCTCTTCGTCTTCCTTTTCTTATCTCTCTAATTTGCTGGTTCGCTCTGTCTCTATCTCTCTCCTCCTTCTCATGTTAAAAGTCCTTGTTTATTGGACTGGCTTAAAGCTCTCAGTGAGCTGGAGCGTGACGACCTGCTGGATCTGCTCTGCCAGATTGAGTTCCCATTGACTGGCCATCCTGAATGGGCCCACTCATGTCTGAAGGGAACCCAAACTCTTCCCCTCTGTCTCGTATGGTGACAAGCACCTGCCAGTGCGACCGTACCTGATCTCTTTTCCAATGAACACACACACACACACACACACACACACACACACACACACACACACACACACACACACACACACACACACACACACACACACACACACACACACACACACGCGCACACACGCGCACACTCACACGTCCTGTCCTGTTGTCTCAAAGCATTGGATACCAGAGTAGGAGGCAAATGCAGGGTTATTGAGTCTAAGCAATCCATTAAAGGTCATGGGCCCAGACACACGAACAGGCTGTTAGAGAGTTGTGTCTGCCAGGCAGCGTCTCTACACCAAACCAGACCCTCTTTTCCTCGACAGTAGCTGAGCAGAGTCCATATTTTTACCTGAGGGGGATAGGAAATGGCAGAAACTGCTCCACCAGTTTTGTTTTTCCACTTTGTCCTTCTGTCACCCTTTCACTTCATTTTCAAGTTCTCATTTCTCTATACCACTCCTCTTTCCCTTCCCTTTATTTGCAGCCAAGAAGTCAGACATCTTCTCCTCTCCTCTTTTCACCAAATCTACCTCTTCCTGAAGGCAGGGATTTGTTGAGCTGCCTGACAGTGTGGCCTGGCCTCAGGGTCTTACTTGCTTCACTCCCTCTCACTCACCCCCCCTCTTCCTGCCTCCTTCTCTGCCTGTCGGCCTGTTTGGCAGTGCTACCCCTCTACACCAGTGCCCAGACTACAAAAACCCCGTTTGCAGCTTCTGAGAGAGTGCCAGCCTGTCCGGGCATTCCCACTAGTGGGGAGAACTCATTGCCACACTGCTACGCTCTCATGGCTTGCCAAGTTCCTTTCCTGTTTTGCTCTCTTGTCTTTCTTCCTCTTTTTTTTTTCTCATTTTCTCACTCTGCCTCTTTCATGGCTCTTTTCTCTGCTGGCATCACCCTCTTTGTGTCTTCACATTGCACTCTTGTCCAGGTTCCTTCAATGGTCTCTTTCTTTCCTTCCTCTCTCTCTCTCTCTCTCTCTCTCTCTTTTTTTTTAATTCTGGTTGATTTTCATGAACTCTGCTGTCATTTTCTGCTGTTCTGTCGCTGCTGCAGGCCACACACACTCAGAGACACACTTTCACTCTGGGACTTTGCAGCAGTCATACATGTCTTTCTTCACAGTCAAACAGAGGGACATCTTGGTCACTTC
Organism: Notolabrus celidotus; assembly: GCF_009762535.1. Taxonomy (NCBI): domain Eukaryota; kingdom Metazoa; phylum Chordata; class Actinopteri; order Labriformes; family Labridae; genus Notolabrus; species Notolabrus celidotus. Next base: position 32,223,653 of record NC_048274.1, on the reverse strand, counting down.
CTGTTTTTATTTGCATGTATTTCGATGTAGCAGAGCTGGAAGCAGGAGTTGAAGCTGTATTTGGTTTAAACAGTCAGAGGTCAATATGTGCAGGAGGATTTAATGTCAGGTTTTGTGCGTGCATATTTACACACATACACTCACAGCAAATACCCCATGCTGCACTCTGCTTCATCCTCTCTTCACCTCTACTCAACCTGCCTTAAGCCTCACCTAGCTCACAAGTGAATGCTTTTGTCTTCCAGCTGTGTTTTGTGTGTTTGTGGGTTTGCTCAGCTGCCTCATCTCTTTCCTCCTTGCTCCACTGCTCTGGCAGCAGCAGCAGAAGCCGCATGGCTAAGCTGTCCCACAATCCTCTTCTGCACCATCTATCCTAAATCAGTCCAGGAGTATTGTGCGTTACAGACGATGTCACTGCTTTAACAAAGGAAAAAGTCCTGAAGGCGTGCCTGGACTTAAACGCACCGCTTTGGTAGTTTCATGTTTCTGTGTCACATGCTGCATCCTGAGCTGTGATACATTTATTTGTCTGGGCAGGGATGACTTTTTCTTTTGTAGTCCCTGACATCTTACATCCCTACATCGCTACAGTAAACTTGATCTAAATCAAAGAGCCACAGTTTGTTCTTCAGTTGCAATTCTCCAGCCCTTGTATGGGGTGTATTTTATGGTTATTTACAGCCTTTTCAGGATGTCAGAGGTGAAGTTGAGGGAGGGAATCAGAGTGTCTTATCTGCATGTTGTTGTTGTCGTTGGCAGAATAACTCGGTGTCACCGTCAGACAGCCTGCGAGCAGCAAGTGAGAAGCACCGCGGCTCTTCAGATTACAGTCTGGACTCCAAGAAACGCAAAGTGGACGACAAAGACAGCATGAGCAGATATGTGAGTGATTGCTTTTATTGATTTCTTTACTTTACAGTGATCATTTAGCAGCTCTCTGAATGTTACCCTTCAGAATAACTTTAATTCAGTTAATAAACCAAAATGTGAACATGTTAACAACCTGTTTATTAACTGTTATTTCTTTATGTAAACATTATGGCTTTGGTAATGCTTATAGGGTTTATTATTTTTCCTTGAATTTTTCCTGAGAAGGAGTGAGTAACTTGGCTCTTATTATAGTTAAAATGTAGAGTGTATATAAATGGTGCATATGCATTTTTCTGTGCAAAATAACAGTTAACTCAATGTTAGTAAATCTGGTATGGTCTTTAATCTGATCTGTAGGTTGAAAAAAACAACAGACTGTTTATGTCCACTGTTAGTGTGTCCCGGTAAGCTGAGCCTGTCACTTCTTTACAGGACAGTGACGGAGACAAAAGTGACGACTTGGTGGTGGACGTTTCCAATGAGGTAAGACTGTTTGAACTAAGCTGCTCAACCACATTCCACAGTGTGAACGCCGCACAGAAACTAAACACAGCACTCTTTTGTTGTTTGTCTGTCGGAGCCTCAACACCTTTCACAGCGCTGCCAAAAAGTCTGTCATAATATTGGTTGTGTGTGTGTGCCATGAGTGTGTGCCCACTGTATTTCTTTAGCCATTCATGCAGAACATAAGACAAAGAACACAAAGAGAAAATGGAGTGACAGGTGAATGAAAAGTGTGTGTATGTGTTCGAGGGAGAGTATGAGCACGCATGAGTATATTTATCTGTGTTTGCACATGAGGCCCGAGTTTGTTTGACCTACATGTTCATGCCAGTGGCTTTCCTCCACTCTGTTTGCTCAGCCTCCCTCTCTTTCTGTCTCGTTAAACTCTGCAGGATCCGGCCACCCCTCGAGTTAGCCCCGCTCACTCTCCTCCAGAGAACGGCCTGGATAAATCCCGAGTCCTGAAGAAGGATGCTGCCCCCAACAGTCCTGCCTCCGTCGCCTCGTCAGGCAGCACACCGTCCTCCAAAGCCAAGGACCACGCCCATGTGAGTGTGAGCGACACAGTGAGGGACTGGAGATGAAATAAGGAGGTTACAGTGGAGGGGGTAAAGGGTGAGCTGACAGGCTAAAGGGCATTTGTCAACTGAAGTGGGTGTCCATGTGAAGGACTTATACGCAGGAGGCTTAGCAGGCAGCTGCTATGAAAGGCTTGAAGGGGGCAGAGGGCGGATACACTCTCAGGAAATCAAACCCTGTGGCTCATTCCTCTCAATCTCCTTTATGGCTTACCCAATAAACGGTCATTTCTCCCTCCACTCCAGGCTGTAAATAACCCAGAGACGCTGCAGCAAGGGAACTGCTGTCTCCATCTTTTCTTGCCTCCACTCATCTTCTCTCCCTCCAACCCCATCCCCCTTTTCTTCCTGCACAGTAGCTCTCTCAAACTGTGCTAAAACAATCCTCATGCATCAGTTTTACAACAACCACTTCAATGAGAATTAGGATAGATTTATAGTCCACATCACTCCCCTCCACCTCCCCCGACACCCAGCTTCTCTCTGCCCTCATTAGTGTGTGTCACCAAGATAAACCCCCAAACCCCCCCCCCTCCTGCTGCAGAGGAAGAAAGATGGATTAATTATGAGAGAAGTGTTTGGTCCGCCATCTTGCTTGTCTAGCCACTCTTAACAAGCTTGACTTCTAAGCTAAGGTTTATGTCCCAACCCCCAACACACACACACACACATACACATACACATACACACACACACACACACACACACACACACACACACACACACACACACACACACACACTCACACTCACACTCACACTCACACTCAAACACACTCACTCACACCAGGGCTGTAATGAAGTGTCAGTGTTAGATTGGATTACCTTGAGCCGTCCACTCAGATTGTCACTCTGGATTTCCCTGGCAGTGGGGGTATTTTTTGACTCACTGGGTTATTTTTCTTCACTGTGGGTGATGTTTCATTTTAGAGTGTGGTTGAAAGTGAGAGTGAGCTTACACTTTGAGTTAGAGGTCATAGAACAAGGTCACACCCAGAGATTAAAGGGTGTATCTGTTTTTAGAACGACAAGTCGTCCACACCAAGCCTGAAGTCCAACACGCCAACACCAAGAAATGAGGCCCCGACACCAGGAACCAGCAGCACGCCAGGACTGAGGCCTCTCACCATGGGCAAACCACCAGGCATGGAGGCGTTAGGTACCTAAACACCCTTACTGTCATACTTTTTAACAACTGTAGTAATTCACTGATTGGCAATATACATACTATGTTGCTGTTTTGAGAATCTGATGAATTTTACTGAAGCTGAAATAAGATCTAGGAAGTAAATGTCTGAACAAACAGGAACAGGTTTAATGGATAGATTACCAAGAATCCAATGAGCCCACCTCTAACTGGTTTTAGAGTGCTGTGAGGACTAAATGAGCTTCTTAAAGACATTACAGTTGAGTTAAGTGAATTTTGAGCAGCATTTTTTGAGATATGGAGATATATGAATCTCCTGATAACAAGTTAATTCTTGAGAAAAGAATCCCCATAAGGTCGAGAGGTCGCTGGCTTTGAGTTTTCAATCTCGTCACATGGTCTTCCTCTGCAGAAAGTCACCCAGTCAACAGAAATATGAATCATGGTTTCGTGTTTCTAAATGTCTGAGTGTATCTCTCTTTGCAATGTTTTTTTCTAGATTATTAAAATGTTTCTTCTCCTCTCTAGCCGCTCCTGCCCTGCGTACACCTCTGTCCATTGCGGGTTCCTACGCCACCCCGTTTGCTATGATGGGTCATCATGACATGAATGGATCCCTGACCAGCCCCGGCGTCTATCCAGGTCTCATTTCACCTCAGATGAGTGCTGCAGCGGCTGCCGCTTATGGACGCTCTCCCATCGTAAGCAGTCCAGTCTCTTTTTATCATTACAAATCAGATATGACCTTATTGCTCATGACTGAGTAGATGTAGCTGCAGCTTTAAATATGTATTCATATATTCCACCTCTGTTAGTCTGACATGAGGAGCCCTCACCACCAGCAGTGTGAATTCCTCACTGTGCTGTTGTAGAGTCTTGTCTGCAAAATGACTTTGAGAAACTTGAGCATTCATGGTGTATTTCCATACCTCATTGTGAATATTTCTGCTCAGCTGGCTGCTGCTTGTTGTGTGTACATAATGAGAGAGTACAAAGACAGCAGTGCTCCTTTACTTTGATGTTAGTTAGTTAGCATTCTAAAGGCTTTAAAAAAGGCTCCCCCCCAAAATGCAGCTCCATGTTTGAAAGTCTCCCAGGCTTTCATTAGCATTAGCTGACAGGATGTTGTAGCTTCTCTGTATGCAGTGAAGCTGAATCTATGTCTTTCATGGGATTTGCCTGCAAATGATTCTAGTTCCTCAGGGCGTTAGCAGAAAAAGCAAAGCATAGTTTTCAATTTGAATATTAGCTTAGTCTAATGTATCTTTGAAGATTATGAGTTGTTGTTTTTAACTCTTTGCTCCTCTCGCTTCTGCAGGCGGGATTCGACCCTCATCCCCACATGAGAGCTCCAGGCCTGCCAGCCAGCCTCACGTCTATTTCTGGAGGGAAACCGTGAGTATCTTTAGTATCTGCTGTTCTTGTGACCAGGTGGCCTTTACCTGACTCAGACTGACCACCTCTTCTCTTCCTCTATCCCCTGTAGAGCGTATTCTTTTCACGTGAGTGCGGATGGTCAGATGCAGCCTGTGCCCTTCCCTCCAGATGCACTGATCGGTCCGGGCATCCCGCGCCACGCTCGCCAGATCAACACACTGAGCCACGGGGAAGTGGTGTGCGCTGTCACCATCAGCAACCCCACACGCCATGTCTACACCGGCGGCAAGGGCTGCGTCAAGATTTGGGACATCAGCCAGCCAGGCAGCAAGAGTCCTGTGTCCCAACTCGACTGCTTGGTAACTAATCGCTGTCTTGTTTTTAGAGCAGTCACGGCTTAGAGGAGAATTGTGAAATGTTTGTACAAGAGTTTTGTGTTAGTGGATGTTTCAAAGTGGTAACAAGCAGTCTAACCAGAGCAGAAGCATAATGTTCTTATTTCATGAGGTCTGTGCAAACTTCCTCCTTCATTAAGATTATCTTGAGCATCAAATGTAGCCTGAATCCACATCCCATCGTGGCTTTTCCCCAGATCCCATCTGACAGGGATGTGAATAATTCAGCAAAGTGTCTCTGCTGTGCTGAAATAATCCTTGGTGAGAAAAAAAAGCCTGCTGAGTAATGATGTTCTGATTGGCCGACCCTGTCTGCCATTACCCAGCTCATTACTTCCTCCCAACTGCCTCCCATTTCTCATTTTGATACTGCGGCTCCATGCCGTTCAACTCATAAAGCCTTCAGCACCCTTAAGGTGCGTCCAGAGTGCAGTTGGGTCTTATAAAGCCATCAGGGTGCTGTTTTAATTTGACCGAGAGCTTCAGCAGTCCTATTGATCTTTTTCTTTCTGCTCTCCTGGAGCTCGGCCAACAGCTGCAGTCCCACACACGCTCTGAATCGCTTGTTATAGCTGACACCCACATCTTCACTAAAACACAGAGGAGTCAGCAGCAGTCTTAAAACTTCACTTGTCAAAGAGAACTCTGCTTGAGTTTAGCAGAGATGGTCTCGATGTTCTCAACAGAATCATAACTGAGTTAGTCCTGACTGACCTCCACAGATATTTGAAGAGTTCACAGATAGTTGACGCCCATTAACACAGACCTTGACGATGCTTGTTTCTGTTACAGAACAGAGACAATTACATCCGCTCCTGCAAACTGTTGCCTGATGGCCGAACCCTCATAGTGGGTGGCGAGGCCAGCACGCTGACCATCTGGGACCTAGCCTCACAGACGCCCCGCATTAAGGCGGAGCTCACTTCTTCTGCTCCAGCCTGCTATGCACTGGCCATCAGTCCAGATGCCAAGGTCTGCTTCTCCTGCTGCTCGGACGGAAACATCGCTGTGTGGGACCTCCATAACCAGACCCTCGTCAGGTCAGTGCCGTGACTCAGAGGATCAGATTTTTCAACATAAGCACATTTAAAGACTTCATCTTCTTCATTTACGTCTGTACAACCTAAAGTTTCAGAGCTGTTAATCCTCTGACTTGATTTTTTTTGTCTCTTGGGGTGCTGCAGGCAGTTCCAGGGTCACACAGACGGTGCCAGCTGCATCGACATCTCTCACGACGGGACCAAACTGTGGACTGGAGGGCTGGACAACACAGTCCGCTCCTGGGACCTGAGAGAAGGACGACAGCTTCAGCAACACGACTTTACCTCACAGGTAGAGAGAGGCCTGTAAAATCAAACACATGAAGAATTCTTGTCTTTTTGGCTTTGGAGTGTAAGAAATAATCCTTGTTGCAGATCTTCTCTCTGGGCTACTGTCCCACTGGAGAATGGCTGGCTGTGGGCATGGAGAGCAGCAACGTGGAGGTGCTGCACCACACCAAGCCTGACAAGTACCAGCTGCACCTGCACGAAAGCTGCGTCCTCTCGCTAAAGTTCGCCTACTGTGGTGAGTTACAGACAAGCGGTCCCCTTTAATGATGTGTGAAAGCAAGCGCTGATTTCTCTGCAAAATAAACATCGGTAGGCATTTCTCATTTTGAGGGAAAATACCTTTTTAGCCAGATAAAGACAGAATCTGTATCGATCAAACACTTAGTCTCAAACTCAATTTGGCACGAGATCTTCTTGGAGCGCTGGTCTTTGCCCAACTTTGTCTTTAGATGAGTCATAAGTGGAAACCTAGCTTCTTAAATGACATGATGAGACATGTCGGCATGACAAAGTTAAACTGATATTACATTAACTGGGTCATTGATCGCCAACTGATGTAATGTTAAGACTAAAACCCTTAAGGCATGACTTCCATAAAGGAAGTCTGAAATATGCTCATGGGGTAGGGTTTCAAAATGTAGAAAGAATAAAGTGATTAAACTGAAGCTGTTGTTTTTATTGATGACCACTAGCTTAACAATCAGCAGTAGTGGTCGGCTGTGTTGCCTGATATGTTAGCCAGAAATAACTGCCAACATCAACAGTGACATATTGTTATTGTTACAATCTTTCATATTTATGTTGATAGTGTGATTGTTATTTATCCGTCGTACATTGTTCTTAATGGTGTTCAAGTGTCAGACCACTGCTTGCTCCTGACACTCTGCAGTTGAAACAGCACAGTAAAAGCTTGTAACTGTATTAACAATGAAGCCGTTATTTGCTCATTAGAGACTGGAGTAATTGCTTTTTCAGTTTAAATCATTGTGCCTGTCGGGCAGACCAGCTGGTTCCAAGTTTAAGGCTCTGAAAAATTAGGTTTTACTATCGCCTCACTTTTTTTTTTTCAGAACTGTCTGTATTCATTTCCACTCACAAGACCCCCCCTAAGCACAGCCTCATATCGCTGCCACACAGAATGGGTTCATTCAAATGATTCTCACTGCTTCAGAGCTCTTGCTGTCACTAATTAAATCATTAGCCGACTAGTCAGTGGGGTAATTAATCAGAGGCTGATTAAAACAATTATCAGGGTGGACATGGTGTGAGGCTCCTTCATTATGTGCATTTTATGACAGTTAATGTAATAGTATTCCTCTCAGTGATAAGGTTGCAACACTCACAATCCGGCTGTTCATTTGTGTTTTAAGTCTAGAAAAGACAAACAAGACTGTGTGTGTGTGTGTGTGTGTGTGTGTGTGTGTGTGTGTGTGTGTGTGTGTGTGTGTGTGTGTGTGTGTGTGTGTGTGTGTGTGTGTGTGTGTGTGTGTGTGTGTGTGTGTGTGTGTGTGTGTGTGTGTCTGTGTCTGTGTCTGTGTCTGTGTCTGTGTATAAAAGCACACATACCTTCAGATTGTTTTCTCAACCGCTCTGTTCTGTGTGTGCAGGTAAATGGTTTGTGAGCACAGGGAAGGACAACCTGCTGAATGCATGGAGGACTCCGTATGGTGCCAGCATATTTCAGGTAACTACAGGAAACACTTCGCACAGTTAATTAAACGCTAAAAGGGAATTTTACAGGCCGGATTGAAGGTATTCAGAAATACTGTCAGTCCTGTTATACTGAAGGTTTTTGTCAGCTCATTCAGAACAGAAGCATTACTCCCTGGATGATCTGTTCTTTAAGTGCAGTCAGCACTCTGAGCTTTAATCTGCATCTCACTTTTCTGACAGTCCATGGAGCGAGCAGAATGTATGTGTGAGCTAAGGAGAATGTAACCTGCTTCTTTAAGATATCGCATATTTTAGAAGAGTGAATCTCATCGTTCTTAGTATGACCAAGCTGCAAATGAACATAAAATGTTAAACTTATTACCTGTGTGGGTAGAACTGCAACATGTTAACCTAAAAATTAAAACTGATATTTTACTAAACTGAGAAACAACATTATCTTTTAGGGACTCATGTTCATTCTTGTTGTTTTTGCTCCAACAGTCAAAGGAGTCGTCCTCCGTCCTGAGCTGTGACATCTCAGCAGATGACAAATACATTGTGACAGGATCCGGTGACAAGAAGGCGACAGTCTACGAGGTCATCTACTAAAAAGACGAGGCTCCTGCTCAACTTCAGCACTTCTACTGAGATTACTTTACTTTCTGCTACCAACGACCAACCATCTGTGGACTACAACTCGCTAAGAAGAACCACAGATTTGGCAAAGTCACCTGGCAGGGATCGATGGAGCTGTTGGCATTAGGATAACTTTGCTGGAGAGATTTCTTTTTCTTCTTTTTTTTTTGGAGGGTTTATTTTTGGGTAACATTTTTTGTGACTTCAGAATTTTTGCTGTTTTTTTCCTTGAGAATTTTTTGGTTTTGGCGGATGAAGCAGCGCTTCAGTTCTGAGACCTTTGTTCCACAGATGTCTTGTGAAAAGTGTACATATCGGATTAAAATAAAAGACATTTTATATATATTATAAGAATATATATTTTCATGTCCTGGGTGTACTTGTGATTTTTTTTTTTCGCCCACTTGGCCATGACTTGGGTAGGAGAAGAACATAGAATACAACTTTTTAACAAGTTTTTCTCTGGTTTTCTTGAAGCCCGTTCTCCAGGCTGACCTTTTCAGAGAGCGGAGCATGAGTCCTGTAAGTAGGATGTTTTTGTGGAGATTTCAAAATGGCCTTTTGTCACAGTGCTCTTACCGAACGATGGAAATGTGGAGTCCTTTAACTCTGGCAGAGCCTCAGCTGGTTTGGACCACTTCATGACTGAGCAGGACTCTACCATTCAGAAGAAGAGATGGATGTAAATTTAATTCCTATATATGAAAAGACCTTTTTAAAATGTACATCTCTGTCTGTGCTATCTTTCTCTGTTTGTTTTACCTTGTTAGATTACAGGAGATAGGGGACGTTTAATCTTTAGCCTAACCCTTGGACCTCAGTTGGCAGCAGAAGCCCTGCTGCAGGCACAAACTGGATGATAATGTGCTTTTTGCTAACTTGACGTAATGTGTATGAATTGCACCATCGACTTCTTGGCTACAGACTAAACTCAAACAGTCCAATCTGCGCTGTTGGACTCTTTCTGCTCTTTGTATCTTATCACTATTCCTGGAACATGTTTGGTCAACTATGATGGAAGGCAGAGAGACGTGTAAACGCTCACGTGGGAGTTAAAACAAATGAGGATATCAAGTTTCTCTTATGTTGACATTGAGGCATCGGTGACTAATTCTGGTTTGTACACTGTGCTCCTGATTCTGTCAGCATTTTCCAAAACAGAAATGAAAAGGGGTTAAGTTTGTCTGTCCCTCTGAATCACACCAAAGTATGTAGCAAATGCTGTCAGCACTGAAAAGAAATGTACAGTTGTTAATAAATCAATAAAACTGTTTTTGTAGAACGGCCGTGTTCCTTGTGATTGAACGACTGATGTTTCACCTGGTGTTACTGAAAAATACACGTTACCTGTGTTCATCTTAAGTGTGATGTAAAGGTGTAAAGCTTCAGGTTTTTTTCTACAGTAAAGTGAAACTAAGGTGAGACTTTGAATCCAACAGTTAAATGAGAAGTTTGACTTTTTTTTGCAAAGAATTACGGGAGTAGATCGATTGTGTTCTCAAATGTTAAATAAGATGCTACCTCATTAATGGTAGTCCTAACAAAAACAGCTAGCTGGGCAGTCTGTGACGCAGCCCAGCCAGACTTGTTCTGAAGCTCACTAATGAACAGCTGACTGCTGACCAAGAACAAGTCTGGCCTGTAAAACTCTCTTTTCTCTAAAACAGAAACAGGAGAGGTTTATAGAAAAGAGTCAAATATTTATCCATGGTGAACCTGATTTTGATTAAAGTTTTTCTTCCCCTCTCTCACATCACACTCACTCCTCTGTCTATGGGAAGTTCTGTAGTCGGTGAGTAAACCGATTTAAAATGAATGTTCAAGACTGAAGCTGCTTGCATTTGTGTGCTAATGCATTTTGACTCACCTCTTTGTGAACACGGACTTTACCGTTGTAAAGCTTACAGTGAAACATGAAGACCAAATGTTGTGCAGGTTGCTTCATCTGTGAATCCATCTCTGTTGAAAGAGGAAATGAAGTATTGAGTTTTTGGAGTTAAATTCTGATGGCACATGAGATCAAACTGACAAGTGTTTCTTCTCTGTGAGAACGTTATGGACTGGATGCACATATGTTAGCTCAAGGAAACTTTGCATCACACTATAATATAGAAAAGCAAACAGAACTGTATTTATTTATAAATACATTAACTTCCTCATGGACTCAAAAGAGCCCACTGATGAGAGCCTCAGCCTGCCCCATGGGTCATGTGACCATCACCTTGCAGGTGAAAGCAGCCCTTTGAGAGTCTCCCTGTGTGTGTACCAGTATTCATGTCTTATGAAATGCTCGTCTAAACACTGACCTGGTTTTGTTCTGGACTCAAAGTAATTTAGAATCAGTGTTAAACAAGCAAAGTCACAAGCATGCAAAGCTTCAGAAAGACAAAAAAAACCCAACAGGAAACAAACGCCACTGCCAACAGGAAAATCAAGTGCAGGTGTAATTTTTGGTAATGGGAACAGTTAAAGTGGTGGTTGTGACACACTGATGTGAGAGCAGTGAAGTGTGAGAGAGAGACGAGATCTAAAAGGTGTGAGAGCGAGACAGAGACGCTTGTTGTGAGTTAATGGCTTTGTTTCCAGACGGGATGGTTTGTGGTTTCGGGCCTGCTGACAGGAGCGGTGGTGGGAGGGATGAGACACACAGCTCAGGATCTGTGTGGCCTGCCAAACCACTCACACACTCAAACAAAAAACACACACATGCACAGACTTGGTGAGTGACTTCTCTTGTTGCCTTGCTTGAATCACAGCACCAACAGAGACACATTCAGTCACACTCACATTTCACACACTCCCACACACACCTGAGAATCAGACCAACCACTTTGGGATTCTGTTTATTTGTGCAAGTATCAGAGATGAGTCTCACGACCAGCGTGTGGTTACGAAACCACGACTTCTGACTTATTCTGTTTTGTCATGCACAGGCTTCCATAGGATTACTCATGATGTACACTATTAATGTCATCGTCTTTGAATCCTGTTTCATGACTCATCGCCCTGAATAGTTGCCATGTCTTTTCCTTCTCTCCTCTCTTTCTTCCTCTCCCACGTCCTTTCCCACTCTCTTGTTCTGCTCCCACCACAGGTGGCGAGTGCATTCATTTTCACTTTTGTGGGGGTGCTGGCTGTAAGGCTGTGATTTCTGACTGTGCATGTGTGAGAGAGAGAGGGAGAGAGAGGGGGGGGGGGAAGATTTGGTGCTTAGGGATGCAATATGGGGCGATTTCTTTGCCATGTCTTTCAGCTAACTGTGTGGGCTGAAGTCTTTGTACATATGGCTTAGCTATGCATGCAGACATGCACACATTTTTCTTCAAATACCTGAACATCAATCGAGAGGAGCTTGCAGTCATCCTTGTGAAATCCTTCTGGCTACAGACCATCTTTTTATGAATTAATCAATGGTTTTAGCAGATGCATTTTACAGTAAGTGTAATAACTGTGTGGTTCATGAGCTCCAGGGGTTTTTTAAGTCCATGTTTTGCTACTTTCTCAAACTGCACACAGTCCTAACACAGTGGTCATGGTGGAGCATGGAGAGAGATTTGTGTATTATGTGAGGTTTGGGTTTGGAAACTAAAACACTTCAAGTTGAGGATAAAAAAAAAGCAAAGTGGTTCTGGTTCAATATTGAGAAACACTGCTGTATGAAAAGTAAACACGTCCTGTCTTGTTCTAGAGTTGACTTTTTGATATTTAACAAAGACCAATGATGATTTACAATCAACCATGAATCAGTAAACTGCTACAAGAGGATCATCTCTGTAAACCTTTTTCATCATAAACTATTCAACTATTATTATTTTGTTGTTTGAAAACATTATCAGAGCAGAATTTGGCTTATAAAAAAATGTATCAACTGTTTTAATTAAGTAGATTTACCTTAAAATACATTGTATAAGAAGCATTTTTATACCTCTTTTGTCATCTAAAAAAGTGAGCTGCATCCCAAACACAGGTGAGACCAACATACCAGTATATAAAGCAGAGAGTGGTGTGTTAGTGCTTTATGGCACTTTATCCAGAAGTTGGAGCTTGAAGAAGCAAGCGGCTGCCTCGCTGCACAAAGCATGCTGGATACAAAGCAAGGTATCATTAGATCATATGTGCATCTAAATAAAACTGTTGTATACTATTAAATCAATACTGTGGAGTGCTGGTTTGATGAAAAAGACTCTTCAGTTCACAATAAATGACCAGCGGAGGTGGGTGGCACAAATCTCTGGATTGGTAGTGGGTCCATCTGTACCTCACACCTACCAATGTTAGTACCATGAGCTCAACTACTGCACTGGTAGCTCATAAAAAGAGCTTCACAGTTGTACATAAACTGCATGTTGTGGATTTCACTGAACGCAGTGGAAGTCTTAATGCTGACAGACAGTTTAAACCCTTCTCCCTGTTGGAGACTCCCCAAAACAAACTGGGAATACGTCCTTACAGTATATTCCAGATTTCACTGCACTTATGTTCCAAATAACTGGAGCTACAGGCTGTGGTTAAAATAAGTTATAGTGACAACATTTGTGGTCCAAACTCTGTTAAGAATGTGCCTGCTTTCTGCTGCCACAGTTGGTCGTCAGCAGCCGACTTAAATGAAGCGTCTGTCAGTGTTGAGGTAATGAAGTGCAGAGTTTTCTACCTTTTTTGGGTTTCCTCAGACATTTTTTCTCACTGAGCTCAGGGGGCAAAAGCTACAAAAAAAACCTGCAAATGTACCAAAAACTTTGAAAGATACCAACTGTGTTTATGCAACTGCTAATGCCTCAAAAACTTGGTGGTGCATTTTGTACAGATTAGAGACTTTGATCGACCATTACTCAAACTAAAATAGCACAAGACCTTTCAGTCCACACATGGCACTGAAGTATTGGACTTATTTTAAAAGCTGTTAATCTGAAAAGGTAACAGCTTAGAGATAGAAATCTCAAAGGGCTGTTTGCTCATGTGTTGTTGACATTAGAGGAAAGCATGCTGTGGTTTCAAGCGGATTTGACTTAACGTAAAAAGACGACACAGACGGTAAAGATATATCTCTGTGTTTATGCTGTTTGGCTGTTTTCTAAATTAGATTTACTGCCAGAAACAAGACACATAGTTAAAAATAACTTTAAAAATTCAGTCCATAGGTCACCAAACTGATTATTTTAAGTCCATGTATGCTAAAGGCTGACTATCTCTCTGCGCTCTTAAAGGCTTGGCTGTAACAACCTGATGCAAAGTGTTTTCGTTTTCCTAACAGTCAAGAGCTTTTACTGTGAAGGAGAACAAGATCTATGATGCTCTACATCTCTGCTTTCCATTTTAGCATAGAGGCAAAAGTTCAGCTATTGTTTACCTAACAGTCCTCTGATTTCATCTCTCCTTTAGTCCAGACAGGAGAGGAAGATGATGTACCTTTTCTCTCTGTTCCTCCATCTTTCTTTTCTCACTGACTCAGCCTTTCATGGTTTCATACTCCGACAGTTCTCCCTTCCATTTTCAGCAGCTACACCCCTCCACATCTCTCTGTTTTCAGTGTATTCCTTCTTCAGGAGCTGCTCATATAAGCTCATCAACTGGGCTGAGCCAAGCAGCCTGAAGTAAAACACAGAGGAGCGTTTCTCTTCATTTCTTCCTTTTTTCTAAGAGAGGAGCAGATAAAAAGCGGGAAGCTCTTTCCTTTCTCCATCACTCACTGGATAACCAAGTGCTTGTGGAGATTAAAGGGAGCTTGTGTGGAGGCAGAGAGCGCGGGTGCTTCAGCTCCCAGAGGTCATTTGGGTTCCTTTGATAGCGTTCAGGCCGTGCTCCATCTTCTGACCCGTCCTTAAGATGAGAAGCTTTCATCAGTCTCTGCCGGACACAAGAGCCCACTCAGGATCAGGGGCTCAAATTAGAGGATGCCTTTGTGTGTGTGAGCATGTTCGTGAGTGTGTGTGCGTGTGTGTGTGTGTTGAGTTTTCATATTGTTATGTATAATTCAATGCTTTTACTGCTATAAAGGCCTTTCCTCTGGTCTTTGATCACACAGCCCAGTGAGAACAATGCTTAAACTGTTTTTTTATCAATAATATGTCAGGGTAGAGGCTTCCTGTGGAAAGCTAACAGCTCCCTGGCTGTACATCAAATAACAAGTATGGCTGTGTTGACTGTATGTAAAGGAGGTGCCATGAAAAAAGAGGAACCTCGCAAAATTATCAAACTGACTGGATCTGACTTTAACATTACCCACATGATGTTTCTCCTGTTACATGTTTCATCATGTGAGGGACGTGTACATTTAGGGAACTTTATTGTGATTCTCATTGAGATATTTCATGGCACATGTAGTGGAATCTAGAGAGACCTCATCAAACACTTTTTATTTAAACTTTGAGAGTCATGAAAACCTGTCATACTAGTTGAAGTTTAAAGACTTCATTGTAACAGTACTCTGCCTCTTTCTCGAGTGAAACATCTCCTGGACCAAAATAAAAACATTACTATCCCTGATATCCTCTATAAACACAACATTACTTGTCCAGGTCTCCCTTTCTTAGGGAAACATGGACCAAAAAAGTAGCTAACAACATAAACAAACTAATACAGAACCAGAGGCTGCGGTAGACTTCCTCACAGTCTGTCATTTTAATAGACAAGGTTGTAAATATTCTATCTTAAAGCTGGGGTTGGTAGTCACGGAAAACTAGCCTGAATTTGAATGTCACATTTCCTCAGGACCCCGTCTGGCTCCTGATGACTGGAATTGGTTGGTGTTTATTATGTATTGATTGCCATCGAGGCATAAAGATCATTCTAACCAGTATCACAAAAAGTGTATCAAAATCTGACTACCAACCCCAGCTTTAAGGTGTAATCACCTGTCATTGTGAAGGTATTTTTTAACAAACAATGAAGGAGCATCTCTCACTCAGCCTCATGTCTTTATTGTTAGAATTTCAACGAAACACCTCATTAATAAAAAAAACAACAACACAGCATATGTAACTAGATTGGCTTGTGTTAGCATTGCCAGCTAATGCTAATCAAACTCCTTAGTTACTGTATATGCTAGCTTTAGAGCACACCATCAATGTTTAAACCTACTTAAATATAATCAAGCTGCTGAGATGTCAACGTTTTGGACAGTCAGCGATATTCTTTCCAACTCAAATGAAAAGACGACACATCTCTGCTGGGAACAAATACATTGGAAACCTTGGTAAGACATTATAAGCTGCCTTGCTGATGTTTTGATCGAAATTAACTAAAGCTTGACTTTCCATAACACATGAAAATGTGTTCCTCTTTCCCTCAAAGTAGCAGTTATTTTAACACCCTGATAGCTTGATGAATTGAAGTCATCTTTGATTATTTTTTAACTATTTGACTCTTCAAAGTTTGATGACTATCAGTTAAATATTCTGTCCGGCTTTCACATCTTTTTGTAATAGTTTTGAGCATTTCCCAAAGGGTGAAGATTTCATCAATAAGATGCACGATATAAACAAACAAACAAACCCTGAGTGCAGGATCGACCGACTCCTCTATCACCCACTCTTACTGAGGAGGTGGAAACAACAAAGAAGACAAACATGCTTTATTCTTTCTTTATTTTTTTGCCTTTTGTAACAGAGAAATGCACATGATGTGGTGGAGTTAATCCCCTTGGATATTGATTCGTGAGTAAGATTGTGATCTTCATATGAGGTCAAATTGGATCCTTTCTGACGAGAGAATAAGTATTGACTGGAATGCACAATCTACTATGTGTCTGCTATGTTATAGGCAGTGGCAGACAGAGGAACATCGGTTACAATGGCAATGGAAAGCTTAGATTCATTTGTTGAAAAGTGAACAAGAGAAACTGTGAAACGTTCCTCACAGAAATCGCTCTAACTGCCAAGGTGAACATGGGGGTTAACAAGCTCAGCAAAGCAAATAATTGGTACAAATGAGTAATTAGCCCAGTGCAAGGGCTGGGATAAAATGTGAAGGAGCACTAATTGAACACGATTATAAACTTCCTTCCTTCCTCCTCCATCAGTGTGAGCTGTAACCAGGACGTTCTTACAGATAATTAGGATCAGAGGGCAAAAGTGCCACTTAGAGGAGACTGAGAGGAAAACTGTTCAGTAAAACATTGTGCTAGTGAAAAACAATGAGGAATTATTATCAATATTACGGTATCAATTATCATCCTCAGGTTAATACTGGATGGGTTAATCTGAATGATGTGTAAACGTCTCATATTAGGTGATCTATTGATGATTTTATAAAATCCTATGCTGTTGATACCTACAAATGCAGCACTGTTCAGCGGGAAATTGCAGAGAAATTAAGTGAATGATTGTCTGGTGAAGAGGTCAAGAAACCATCAGCTAAAGACAAAGGCATTCTGTTGTTTAAGGCCAGGTGATGGCACTTAGGTGGGTTAAAACACAAGCTGTGTTATGAATGTTTCTATGATGGTAGGATATTATTTACTATAAAGAGAAAACTATTTTAAAATGTCAATAAAAATGTGTTGGACTATATAAAGAAACAGACTCAAGTACACATGAGAAATCTATTGATGCCCTACTGACTACGTGTGTACAATCTAAACCCTCAGTTACTCAGATTATTTACTACAGCAGTGTGTGTGTATTGTGCGTGCATACACACTGTTTTTTGTGATTAGTGCTTACTTATTATACCTCTGATAACCACAACACTTCTTAGCAAGCAAACACTCTAGTTTCAGATTCATCTATTCATGTGGACGTGTGTAACATCTGAGTCACACATTAAACCCAAGAGGCCCAGAGTTACCGGCATCACATGGCAGTAGGTAAACATGTCTCTGTGGTCGTTATGTATCCTGTAACCTCACACAGCAACTGTCATATAACTAACGTCAACTGAAGTCATGTTCATAGACTCACCCCTGCCTGAAGGTGTTTTCAGAGGATTAATGTCTGTGTCATTTCATGCATGTTTTAGTTTCCAGTGCACACAACAATGGACTAAGCATACTGATTTCTTACTTAAATTCACATCATTTTTTTATTAAAGATGTAAAGATGTTGTTACCTCTATATAAATACGACTGAAACAGATAAAAAGGTCATTGTATATTTATTTTAGAATTTTAGAGTGAAGCAGAAAAATAAGTCAATTTAATTTGAAATGCTTTATAAATGCTTATTTGATAAAAGCTGCAAAGGTTAGTGCATGTTGCGGTTTGGTGAAGGCGTGTCCAGAAGCTCTTAACACTGCTTGAAGGAGAGAAAGTTGAGGAGAGAGAAGGGAAATCAGAAGATTGATGTGTGAGGACACATTAAAGCAGCCCTAACAGAAGTCTTCTGACTGACAGACACGCCCTGTCCATACGTAATTATTATTCTATTGTTCCCATTATAAACTGTATTGTGATTATTAACAATCAGAGCCACACTCCTTAATTAAGCTGGACAATTGAACTGGCTCAACAAAGTAACAGAGGATGTGCAGTAAAGGCCTGTTTTTAAAGCCAATAATTTTTTTTTACATTTAATTACACATACTTTGAAAATATGTCTGTGTAGTTTAAAAGTGAAGTAATGACGTAAAGTGACGAACTTCTGAAAGAAAACAAACACAAAGAAGAGGAAGAGGAGGTTAGAGGGGGTCATTGTAAAGGGGGAGAAGTGAAATGAAGCCGGAAACCTGTCAGAGAGGCAGCATGCTTTGTGCTATATGAACAGGTCATTTGTTTGGGGGGGTCACAGTGGTTGAAGTGAGGTGTCGAGTTAATGTGACAGGCAAATGAGTGTGAGCCTGTTCCTGGGATTTCTATGGGCTTTATGCAAAGCGAGAGGCGCAAGGGGAAACTGTTCATTCAGTGTGTGAGCTGAGCGGAGGTGGGAGAGTCCAACCAACAGGAATTCAAAGCAGCGGTCAAAACATCAGACTGAGTAAAAGGCTGCTTTGAAACTGGATTGAGTCTGTGAGACCAATCAGATAATCAGCCAAGTCTGTCACTGATGATTTACACCGCTATGCTTCGCAAAGGATGGCATGTTTATTTTCAAACTTTATTTTAGTAACAATCTTTCAATCAAGAATAAAAACATCTATGCTATCCAGGAATACCTATAATCTAAAAATCTGAGCACATTTCTGCCTGATGTGCATTAAGCTGAACACTGAGACACAGAAACATTGTAGCTGTTTAGAACTGATGAATTAAATACTTATAAAGAAGCTTGTCCATTCAAAGCTATATTAAGGGTCTCTTCAGGGATATCATCCTCCACCTTGGATTTAGTCAAAACAATGAGCCATTTGAGCAGAGACTGCATTTTTACTAAAAGTTCCAATTCATCTTCCTGGATGAACAATAAAAACGTAGGCCTCAAGGTCGGATCAAAGGTCAACAATGGATATAAGGTGTAGGGATTGGGGTCACTGACTAGTATTGATACTGATACCTTTATTGTAATTCCTCGACAATCTGAGTCTTTATCAGTTCCATATTATCAATACTTTTCTATTATTTGATGGAGAGACAGTCATGTTTTCAGTTAATAGGACATAATGAGTGTATTTTAATCTGAATATTTGCTTTATTTGATTTTTCTTGATGTCATACTTAAACACATCATCATGCTGTTGTTTTTGCCTTTGCCTCATAGTCACTATACTGACCTGACCTTGAACACATCATAAAGTTCCTTATGTCACCTTATTTAGTCATCTAACTAGGTTTGGTTTAACTTGATGCCAAATGATACTTAGTCATGAGAGCGTCTCTTGTTTAAACATCAGCTGGACAATAAACTCAACAGTCCACAGTTACTACTGTGTGAGTTTCATATTTTCAGTCCTTCAACTTGAAATCTTTAAATGAAGATTATTTAGAGTATATTCAGAGTTTAAAGGAGTACTGTTCAATATAAAAGCTGGTAGATAAGAGCAATTGAATAATTGTGCAATTTATTGAATGTTTAATTGATAAGTTGTTTCAGTAACCATTGACTAGATAATGATAGCAAGTTGCAGCCTTTCTTGAGTTACCTGTTAACATGCAAGCTCCCACGTCTGAACGTAGTAGCACCTTCCACAGCTTTATAAAACTTCAGAATAGTCATAAAAACCGCAACTCACTCCAGCTCTAAGAGGACACTAGAAAGAAAACTAGCTAATATGGGGCGCTGTTGGCCTAGTCTAAACACAAACTTATAACCTGAAATGCACTATTTGTATTCTGCTTGTGAGAAAACTCACAAAAGCAAAACAATCAAACTGGAAGTTTCTTGAACAGCAGAAGAAAAAAGCTCTTCCTCTCTCTTACTAACCTGAGTCTGAGTTTTCCCCTCTGTCTCTCACACACACATAGAGGCACAGCATATTCCCTCTCCCTCTCTCGACCTGTCTCACACACCATTACCCCTGTGAGGCGAGGAGACAACCCTAGCCAGGGGAGAGGGGGAGGAGGGCAGCATCATGGGTAATGTCAGTAGACACATGTCAAAAGTACAGCCTGTGTACTGAAAAAGCTGTGTGTGGTGTGACAGCGGTTCGCCTGCTGCTAACCCTGCAGTCCTCCCCTCACTGACCCCCCCCCCTTCTCTGACTCTGTCCTGCCGACAGAAAAGCTTCCTGTGTTCGCCCCGAGGGAGAAAGAGAGCAAGAGAAAGCCAGCAGGGAGGGTCATCAGCACTACTCCGCTCGGATAAATGCTTTTTCCTCCTGCAGTCTCACCTCACTGCACAGCTATTGTCCTCAGGAAGAAGGGCTTTGTGTGTCTCTGTGTGTCAGAGAGAAGCATAGTGTGGGAGAGCAATAGTGTGTGTGTGTGTGTGTGTGTGTGTGTGTGTGTGTGTGTGTGTGTGTGTGTGTGTGTGTGTGTCTGTGTATCAGTGGACAGCAAAGAAAGGAAGACAGAGATCGTGTTTGTGTCTGTACAGGAGGGGGGTTGACGTAGTTTACCAGTTAAATACTTAACACACACAAATCACTTGACAAACTGCCAAGGCCTCCAACCTCTATCACCTCCACATCCATGGATCAAATTATTGACTTCTTCATGAGACGGCCTGCTGTCTGAAAGCTGAGCAGGCAGGATGATCCAGACATCATCACACTGCAGAACAAAAAGTATGAGGACTAAACAACACTGGGTATTAAAATGCTACTACTGAATAACAGCTTTCACTCCTCTGGCTGCAGGGGTTGGAATTCCCAAGTCCTCAAACAGCAATTGTTTGTTATGGCCCTCTGGATCTGAGGTCTGGGCCAACAGATACCAGAGGCTTCTCAATCAGCCATTCAGTGAGTTTGGATACTGATGTTGGGCAATAAGGCTTTCCTTGCTTGTTGTGATCCTGTTCATCCCAAACATGTGATGGATATGAGGTCCAGGCTCTGTGCAGTCATGTGTTTCCATACCAAACTCAGAGGAGCCTTTGACAATTTCATGTACCAGCAAGGAGAGCCATCCTTGACTTTGAAGGCATGAAAGTGTGATTATTATTTTACATGCACGGTCTGCTTACTCAGTCTCAAGGTTCTCAAGATTATTATAAGAACTTTTTTTTAACAGACCTTGATCATGCTTCATGACCTAAGAGGAGAAATTCGATCAAATTATCCGTCAGTCACAGATAGGTGTAAGAGACTTATCATATTCAACAGCAGAGATCGCTCTGAAAGAAGCGTAATGATCTCCTCGTGTATTCATGAAAAGAAAGTGGACCTTGTATATTTACCAAGCAGCAACCTACAGCCACGAGAAATTAAGCCAATACGGAAGTGCTAAAAACTACAGTTTCTCGAGTGTCCGCTTGAGGCTGGCTCCGGAAGAACTGGAAACCACAAACACAGCATTTCCAAAAAGCTGATCTTTACAGCAAAAAGAAATAAATACACATGTTTACAGCCTGATTAAAAAACAGCTTGGGTCTGAATAGCTAATTTCGCTGACTAACTATGAGTTTTGCATAGTAAGAGGCACAGCTGACTTGACTGACTGGCAGGAACACTGTCGCTGTTAGCTAGTGGGCTCAAAGCCAGCTTCAAATCTGCCTCTTTACCTCACACTAGCTCGACAGAAGTTAGGTTGTTCAGCATTTCAATATGGCACCCGCTGACGATTGGCTTAAAACAGCGCTTCAGAAACAGATGGGTGACGTCACGGAGGCCTCGTCCATTTATTATACAGTCTATGATAGTTACTAAAGATATTCTTTTGTGGACCCTCTGGCTTTGTCCATGTTGGTTCTGACATGCTGAGAGGAGAGGTCCCTCTCCCACTTTTGGGCACACTGTTTTCTAAGTAAGGGATAATGTATGGTTGCAGGTTGTTATGGGAAAAAGAATCCCGACAGGGTAGTCCCCCACGCGAAGCGCATGGCAACCTGCTCACCATACATTATCACGCTTATTACCCGGCTACTAACTTTAAATACAAACAAGTTGTCAAAAAACATTGATTAAAAGATCATTTTATTGATTTAATGTGATTTATGTACACAGTTTTTAAAAATAGTCCCAGTGATTCCACAGCAGTCAGCGTTCCATGGTGATGGATTCTTATCTGCCTGTTGTGGTGGATTGAACATGAAACTGTCCTCATTCAGCTCTCCTTCTTCTCTGAGCTCTGCGGTTCACACAACTTTAAAAAAGAAACAAATGTCACAACTTTGAACCCTGCTGCTATCATCACAACCACTCATGGTTTAAGTTTCTTTGTAGAGACCGGTAACCTAAAGTTTCTCTCACCTGCTTAGCTGATAATATTGCTGGACAGGATCCAATATGTAGATGTCCTTAGCCTGCCGATTTAGCATGCTAACGGAAGCTAACGTTTAAGCCACATTGCTTACAAATATGAGGCTAACAGATGCTAGCGGTTTTACCTCACCTTACGGTCTGTGGTGTCAACAAGCAGAAGCTAAATGTGCCGGAACTCTTTTCCGCAGATTGATTTGACATGACGTGTGATCAGTTTGTCTCTGGTGTTGCTCATGTTAGTGAAAGTTAATAACCGCTATCAAGGGGTTTTGACCAATCAGAATCAAGCTTCTTACATAACCGGAAGATCAGTAAGAAAGCCGGGTAATAAAATAAATGAATGTACTGAACATTAGCATGACTTTTTACCAGAAGAACAAAGACTCTTCAAAAACCAAAAACAGCACACAAAACAGGCCTTCATATTATTTTAACCATGCAGTGTATCAGACAAAATGGATTAACTTTAACTTCTTATCTAAAAATATAACTACTTGAATCTAAGTCATCACAGCTAAGTATGCTGCCAACATGCCACACTGTGTGTTTAAACACAACAAACCACAGCTTTCACAGAGTATGAATATAGACTCATCACAGAGCTAACACACGGTAAAGCAGGGACAAACAATGTGCTCATTACTGTGCTGCAGAAGACTGATCTGGGATCAGAGGAGAAATGATGAAGAGCTTAATTTTGGAGTGTGCTTGGATTTGTCAGAGAAGTACTCGGATGAGATGTTAAGAGATATGAGATCTGATCACATGATACCACAGATTAATGAGTGAGATAAACTACTGCCACTTCAGAAACTCTGATGTTCCACACTTTAAAAAGCCTTATTTTTTTAACATTCATAGATTGATGAAATGGTAAGCTAAATGTGTATTTTTTATTCTGTTGCCACTAATTTTAACTCTATTTACAACCAGTCTTCTATAAGGTTCTATTTTGGGCCACTTGTAACTAGATTCTGGTTGTAGTATGTGAAATCAATGGATATATGTAGCCCATTTGGCTTAACCCCTTGTAGTATTTAAAATAAAGTCAAGGTTTGATTTAACTTAGTAGAGGCTTATTAGGATGGTTGAAGTTTCACCTGCAGCACACTCTCTCTACGTCCAGTCAATTACATAAACATCCACCCTCATTAAGCCCCAATCATAACCTATATCTACAATGCTTTTATTCTAACACCAGGTTTAACTGATGGATGCACAACAATGTTCATTTAATTCAAAAACATTCGATTTAATAAGGTTGATCAGTTGAAAATTAGCTTAGATACCTGAGATTCGGGCATAACTTTGAAGTAGGTGATTTAGGCCAAGTTATGTTTTAATAACGAGTAAAAACAATGGCAGCAGGGTGACCGTAATTTGCATTTGGATCTGTTTTAAATAAATTGGACTAAAATGGTAAATGTAATGTGTTTGTGTAGTGCTTTCTCTAGTCCTCTGACCACTCAAAGCACTTTTACATTACAGTCACCATTCACAACACCTTCATACACTGATGGCAGAGGCTGCTATGTAAAGGGCCCATCACAATTAACTGATCCCTTTCACACACCGATGGCACGGCCACTAGAGGCAGTTTGAGGTTAAGTGTTTTGCCCAAGGACACTTTGGCATGTGTACAGCAGGACCCGGGATCGCTTGAGAGACAACCATCTCCACCACTGAGTGGCGGCTGTGGCTTCGACTTCTGGATATGGGTTTATATATATGAAGTCAATAACATCTACAATATGGACCCTCAGAGAAAATAGGAAAACGGATGTTCTTTGTATATTAAGAAGCTGAAGTTACGATATTTTGGTTTGTTGGCGTTTCACAGTTTACATAAATCTTTATAACATCCTTTCTGATATTCAAAGCCGTTATAGAACAAGATGAGCATGTCTATCAAACTGACTTTCTTTTAACTAAAATCAATTCAATTTTATTGTGTTATTCTGGAGCACAACTGTCATGTTACTTTGTATTTCCCTTTAATTCGATGCACACAGGCACTATGTAGCTTACAGGTGTTTCTAAATGTGTTTATGTGCCGGTACGTGCATGTATCCGAGTGTATAGTAACATCTCAGTATGACTTGAATTATATCTGACAGTAAACTGTGTGTGGTGTTTAAAAGAGTCTGCTGAGCGTCGTCTCGTGTCAACATGTGTTTATCTCTGAGCTCCGTTTCCTTCACTCAGGATGCAAATTAATTCAAATCTGCCACTCAGCTTTGATTAAGAGGCAGAGTCAGGAATAGCAACAAACTGAGATGTTTTAATTTGTGCTTCTAGTATTAAAATAATGATTCACAATCTGAGAGCATGATGATCCCACATTCTCTCTCACACACACACACACACACACACACACACACACACACATACACACACACACACACACACACACACACACACACACACACACACACACACACACACACACACACACACACACACACACACACACACACTACTGACAAGCTAATGGAGAGAAAAAACAGTGAAACTGTTCAGGTTTTCTATGCAGTGACAAAATATTCTTAATTAACAGGAACAATCACGCTAAGAGATCCAGCCTTCACTAAATAAAGTGACATTAAATCATTTCTGCTGTAGTTTTTTTTCTATATATACATTTTTTTTTTGTGGTGACGATATTTCTCATTTTAGGCATTTAGAAAACATTGATGTTCCTCTTGTGAAAGGGGAGGTCCTTCTGTATAAGCCTCATGGCTTCTTGACCTCTCCTGACACACCCTTCTTATTTCTTTTGTATATCAGATATTATGCAACCTTATATGTGAGCAAATAATTCAATAGATAATAAATTAAGCTATCAAGTGTAAAGGATCATTTTAACAGAAGAAACAACCACATTTAAATTAATAAATGACGTCCAAATCGACCTCTGGTGGGCAATTATTGATTTGTTAAATATTTATTAAGATTG
The DNA here is from genome assembly GCF_009762535.1 of Notolabrus celidotus. Lineage (NCBI taxonomy): Eukaryota > Metazoa > Chordata > Actinopteri > Labriformes > Labridae > Notolabrus > Notolabrus celidotus. The sequence continues at coordinate 32,198,479 of NC_048274.1, read as the reverse complement.
ATATTGTGTTTATGGTTTAAGATTGTTATAGTAGGGCAGCCCTTTCAGTGTGAGACAAATATATCCCTCACTTACTGAGGGAGTGCTCAAGCTATGCCTTGTCTTACTCCAAAGCATTGAGATGCTGTAGTATGCCAGAAATGTTTCTTCTGTATACTTACTTTTGAAATTTGTCTGTGTCAGTGAAATTGCTTGAAAAGTTATTTGGTTTAAGGTTAGCATAAGTAATACACTGGACTCCTTGTCGTAATATTGCAGATGTTTTCTAATATGCTTACAGTAATGCAACCCCGAAGCAACTGACATGTTGATGAAAATCTTCCACATGAAGCCTCAGAAGGATTTACAGAGAGATGAAAGCATCCATCTTTATTTCCTCAGGTGAGGAACACCTTCACCTGATGACCTCTATTATTCTACTTTGACCACACCCATAAGAAACCCTGTTCTTCAACTCTTGATGGAGTCGAGAAGTACTTATGTTAGCACTCATATTTTCCTTTCAGCCTCTCCTCAGAAAGATTACAGACGGCAGTGAGCATTGTAAGAGGCACAGGTAATTGCCCTCATTTCTGACACAGACAAAAGCCAATGTTCCGACTGCTCTTAAGTAAACCGCTGAGTGCCAGTCAAGGACACTTCAAGGCTGCTGAAAATTGTAAGGGTCTTTTTTTCCATGACATCTACCAATCTGAAGATATTATGAGTTTCTCTTTTGAAAAAAAACATGTGCTGAAAGATTGCTTCTCGTTTTGAAAAAAGTAATGTATCAAAGAAATCTCTTTTTGTGATCTCATATTTCTGAAACAGCTAAAATGGTGAATTCTGGCTTGAATTTGGACACCACTTTAATTCAACCTAATTTCTAATCATCATTAAACCTTGTGGTACAGATGATTTGTTCCTAATCAATTGTACTCAACAGTTGTGCATTCATTCTGCCTTCAGTCCTGTTTGCTCAGGATGATCCCCACTTTCACTCTGGAGGTGCTCACTGATTTACACTCTGGGCCCGATCTACTAGAGGTTTGCGTGTATAAAAACACGTGCAAACTTGATAGCGTGCGTAAAGCTGATGTACTAACCGGGAGCACCGAGGATTGCGTCTGTCAAATGAGCAAAATAGCATTCGCTATCCATTTAGCGTGTTTGCCTTCATGAATATGCAGAATACAGAATGCAGATAGCGGGCGCTGTTTTTGCGTGTATATTTAGCACGTTTGAAAGGCAGGTGCAAACTGACACAGCGTTATGCACACATGGCTGCGGTCACTGTAAAGCTCATCATAACACCACTTTACAACAAGCCCGCAACAGCGGGCTTTACAAGCATTACTACATATTTTACAAACAGTTATGTCATTTTGAAGTCAATCAAACGGACATGAAGTCTAACAAACCGAGAGAACCACAAAAATAGATAGATAAAACAACACAAATTCAAAGCAGTTCAGCACCACGGATAGTGACCGCATCATTCTGACACCCACTTTAACTATTTCAATTAATGAGAGCACAGTAGGTCACTGTATCAATAGCTATAAAGTTTAGTAAATTTGACACAGCGACCCACAAGTTCACATACAAACAAAAAATCAATGTCCTACTCGGCCTACTCACCACTGTTTGGACGAGCCTTAAGCTCCACAGACTTGTCCATGATGCGCTGTATGTCCATTTTCTTTGCTCTGTCATTCTCAATAGATAACATGACATGCCCTCAAACATGTTCACAGTTCCATATAAGCTGATGAATCTTTGGGACAGTTGCTGGATGATGATATCAGACAGGCATTAAAAACGTTCACTCAAACATTGCTCTCTGCGTCATTGAGGCGGCTGTCTTCATCAAAGTGACGCCTAACTTTTCTGGCCCTGGTTGTTTCAAAACTGCAATTGACTTCCCAATTAAGTAGCTAGTGCAAGAGTGGCAGACTTAGCCTCATCAAACTGCTCTCTAAACTCCATCAAAACACTGATTGTGTTTTGGAGTAGAGTAGATGCGTTTAGTTCATCGGCAGATCTGTTTTTTCCCACAGCATTCACCTTTTCACAGATGGCCTCCCAAATCGCGTTTCTTCTGGCAATGCTGAGATGTCTCTGCTGGAGTTCACCGATGTGTTTATTTGCCTCCTCCACAAAGACCTCCAACTCCATGGCTTCAAACTTCATTTATGGCTTAATGCTACTCTGTTCTCTCAAACTCTCCATGGTGACAGCCGATAGCACAGGCAAAATCCTAATTTAAAGGCGATCCGCACCACTTTTGCACTTGTTATCGTTTGCGCACGCAGTCATAGTAGATCAAAAAACATTCAACATTCTTAGCACATATCAGGGTTTTTATGGTGGGTGGGAGCACTATACCTCCGTTGGGGTTGTATCTAAGCTTGTGTGTGTATTCAGTGTGAATGTTGGCTGGCGTTAACAACATCAGTGCAAAGTCACCACAGATAGTGCTTGTGCTCTGAGGTCCCAACCCATTTAGGGAATTCAGAGGGTATTAGTTGGTGATTTAGGTCCTAATGAATGGGTTGCCAAGCCACACACAGACAGATATGTCCTCATCAAACACACACACCCTCACACACACAGGCACTAATCCTTCAGTGAATTGTAACCAAGCATTACTCTCACCCCAAACCCTTCTTCCTGCCATGCTAAACACCAGTTCATAGGACACCATCTGGTCTCCTCTCTTTAGAAAAAAAGCGATCTTGTCAAAGCAGCAGGGATAAGCACACAGAGCTCAAACCCAAAGGCCAACCAAAGACTCCAAAAGCTAACTGAAGATGAGAAACTCAAATACTGCCCCATTACTCATCCCCTGACCCCAAATGTGATGTCCATTTTAGCACACCGAGCATTGGGGTAAAACCAATCCTGACCCAGTTTCTATTTGCATATGAAAGGCTGCAGCCTCAGAATATAGCATCCAGAGAGGTGGTTCTGGCTCTGATTTCAAGGGATATTTAGCCCCCTATTCAGCCATCAACAAAGGCCGGGCATTCAGACAGGCGAGGAGGGAGGCAGTGCTTGCTGAGCCGTCACAGAGCTCATTTGTTCTCTTCTGTTTACTTAAGCCTCCCACTCTCTTTTTTTCTCTTCCCTCCAGAGGCTTCAAGCATGGACGGCTGGGTGATTGGGAACTCCTCCTTCGCTCCATCCCAGTGGGAGAGATAAACAGCAATTTAAATGGTAGTCAGAGAAAGGTTTTGATTTGCATGCGTTTATCGGTCAATCAGCGCCGCCGACAATCATCATCAAACTGTCGGTGCGCTGTCGAACAGAATTATTTATTAATTTTATCTCCTTCTTCTCCATCCTTTGTTTAGTTCTTAAGGTTGTTTGTGTCAGTGTGCTGGGAGAAACAATGTGCTCTGGTGTTTGTGTGTCCATGCACTGTTTAAGTGTTTTTATTTTGTCCCTGACAGGGAAACACTTGATGAAGCTAAAAGACATCCTAATCTGATTTCTATCTCCACCCACCTCCAGCCTCCTGTGTATTTGCTAGAGAGAGGTATTTGTAATTATATAGCTGGATTAGGGGGTAGACTGGAGGCCACATGGACTAGCTTTGTCATGTCTGAGTAAGGGGGTTGAGGAGAGGAAGGCAGGTATACCACACTGCAAGACAGGAGGTCCATAAGAAATGTGTATGTAGCTTTGGTGAAACTACAACAATAACATAACTGAGGCTATCTAACTGATACATGTATTAGAGAAGTTTGATTTTGAACAGATCTGTGTCTTTGTAAGTTATTGTCCAACTTGTCTTTGAAATCTGATAAAACCACACAAAGGACTTTAAATGTGCTGCTTGAAGATTACTGTTATGTATCAGCGATTAAACTAAAATCAGACAATAAATAAGTGTGGACACCAGGGATGTGTGCAATTAAGATAAAGTCTAACACTAGGCTGTCTGGTTATCTTTACCAGAGTAATGTGTAACCAGAACAGGCATGTGGAGGTTAACCTGTAAAGACCAAAAGCTGGTTGTGCTGGATCAGCTACCGTTAGCCACACTCTGTAAACTAGTTTGCAACTGTTGCAACAACTAGAAAATCAGTTGCTTCAGAACATTCATAGTGGACACAAATAAAACTCTCAGGAGACACCAACACTTCACTTCGGTGATCTCCCTAACTCTGTGAAAAGACACTTTTTTTGCAAGTTAGACTATTTGTGTATTTTTATAGCTTTGTAGCTAAATCATATATCAAGCCTCTCTTTGGTCTCTCTTAACAATTCCAGCCATATGAACTCTATCTTCACTATATCTCATACAATACTTCATGAGAGAAATATCCTAACAAATATTTAGAGATTTCAAGTTATTTTTTCTGGGATGAAATAGATTGGTGTTAAAGAGTACAAATAGACTGAATGTTTAAAACCCAGTCAGTAACTTCGTCCCCTGAGGGTAGACTCAATAACTCAACGCAGACTAAAGAGGCACGAGTAATTTATCTTAACTGCATTAGACTGAATACATTTTGTTATTGCTCAATGTGCCTACGCTTCTGAAT